>NC_085050.1:64014120-64307204 GCF_963662255.1 Cinclus cinclus | reverse complement strand
ACTTTGTTCCTAATAGTGATGCTTCCAGATGCTGCTGCCAACATAGCTGTACATGTTTTATATGAACGTGTCTTGTGCTGACAGAAGGGCTGCATTCTGAGCTGTCTGCACAGAGAGGCATGCGAAGAAAAGACATTAAAATAAGCCCTCTGCTTAGAGTCTTGTTAGCAAGGACATCCACACATCTGCCTGCATAGAGGCAGTGCTCAAAATAACTCAAAATTTGGGCTAGCTCTCAATTAAAAATGTAGCTGGCAAATCCTTTCTTCCTCTGAAATGCCAAGTTGGTGGTATCACTGGACCTGAGGGCAGACAAAATGCTCCTTTGATGCAGGATATATTCTAGGCTGTGCGACAGACCCCCTAGAGAGCCAGCTACAAGGCAATTCAGGCAATGCTTTCCATAACATTTTGCCCTGATTTGGGTCTACTTAACTGCCATTGATGTCTGCTTGTGCAGGAGTAAATCACTCCTAGTATTTCTGTTAAGCCTGAGCTTAACCCTCCTGCAAGCCTGAACAAAGTCTTGAGCTTGACATGCTTCTCACTGACGGAAAGCTATTATATTCTCTCTCCATACCTCACGTGTGCTGTAGATGTTAAGATGTGGGATCCCATTCACATACCTACTTTGAGGATAAATCAATTTCTGTAAAGCATAGAGATCCTCAGCCATGTAATTTGAAGTATTGCTAGAATATTAGAAGTTCACAGCTTCTTTTCATGCAGACCTACCAAAAGAGCACAGAAAGATTTCATAGGCAGATGCCCACTGAGGGAGATCCAAACCTCTGCCAAACTTTCACATGCTGCCACTTTTACCTTGGTCTGCCATTAGTTGCCTGCTACTAAATGCTGCCCTAACACCCTCCCATTTCGAAAGCTTAGGTCCAGCCTTAGTAATTCTGCTGGGCCAGTGCTTCAGGGAGAACTGACAGTGTAACTCTTCAAATAAACTGAGTCATTCTCCATGGTTATCCTAAAAGGATTATGACCAATGGTAATTGCTCGTCATAAACAGACACCCATCTTTTCCAAAAGATTGACTTTCATTGCTCAGGGGTGAGGTAATCTGCACAGGTTTATACCATGCTCCTTACTTATGTCCAGCTCAATTTTAAGATGGATCTTCTTCCTCCAAAAAGCTCATAAAATGCCTAGTTCTTGTCTGAAGTTCCAGTGTTAGACAGATGCATGGCTACAGGAAAAGACTATTTAATGTATAAAATGCAAGGCAACCGGCTTGATAACCCCTGGAGCAGGGAAATGGCTCTGTTGGCGTGGAAGGAGCTGCTCTGGGGGGTGGAGGCAAGAGTTCTGTTAGAAAGGCCAGTGCACAAATATGGGAGATTGCAAACCCTGACCATACAGGAGGGGTAAGTCTATGCACACCCTAACAGCCAGCTTGCTCTGGCCATCCTTTCCTCTGAGCATGCTCTGATACAGGTAAGGAAAACGTTCTTGGATGCGTCTGTGTTGGGTAGAACCTTCTGCTAACATAAACAAGCAAGGTTGGTGTCACTTCTGGAGCTCCTGATCTCCTTATTAGGAAGCAGAAAGCCAGCAGCTACCAGACATTCACATACTCACTGCCAGTGTCCCACAGGGTGGAGGCTGGAGCAGGATCCTGGGTGTGCTTTTGCAGTCCCACATGGCATTCCCAGCTGGTTTGCTGCTGGGGAAAGGCAGGAGTGAACAGCAATCAGTGCTGGCTACAGGCACAGAGAGGCTGCAGAGGTACAGCACAGATGATCTGTGCTGCTGGAGGCAGTAACTGAGGGCTGCAGATCTGCATGCCCCAGGATCTTATTAAATTATGCTAGGACTGACATCTCCCTCAGCAATCAAGGCTCTGCTGGTTGTTTTAATTACAAGCTCTCTTTATCATAGGTTAGTAACTAAGCTGTCTGCTCTCAGTCTATGGCAGCAGTCTTGGAGCATTTTGTTTTTAAAGCATGTGATATTTTATGGGGTTTGTCTTTGAAGAACAGAGATTGCAAATAGCAGAAGAAACAATTAAAATATATATACTCAGAAGGTCACTAGGCTCATAAAATGAAAATCTGAGCTGCTTATTTTCAATATTTTTTCACCAACCAGTTACTGTGCATTTCAGTGTTATTACCTGCTTCCCTAATATCACAGTGGTGCAACAGTAAAGTCAAGCTATGGGGGAAAAAAAGAGCGAGTGGGTAAGCTGTCACATGTTGCCATTCTGTTAAGTCTGGTTTAGAAAAGTGTCCGCACATTTATGAGGCAGACAGACTTTCAAATACCAAATTAAGGTGACCCACCTTGCCCCCTGGCCTCCCTCTTGCTTCCTGGCTGCTTTGTGCTGTCACTCACTTGACCCCTGACAGGCAGAGGACAGAAGTTGCACACCAGCACATGCAAGTTGTTGTGACCATTTCAGCAACCTGCTTTCCTAAAGTCTCTTGGGGTCACTGCTTTTCCATCCTGGGAGATTAGGTGTGGAAGGTGGCACAAGGCATTTCAGCAGCCACACATAGACACACACAAGTGTACTTCTCTGCAGTAAGGATCAGGACTAAAGCATTTAAGGGCTCAATCTAATAAGCTTTGGAGATTCCCTACGTTATGGTGTGTCTGGAGAGCGCTTATTTTTCAACTCCTAGGAAGTGCCATAGCAATTACAGGGGCAGGGTTTTATTCAAACTAGTGGTTTTGGTTTATACTAAATCTCAGTGTCTGCCTAAAATATTTAATAGGAATAAAATGACCTAAATGTTTTGCAATTGGATTCAGTAAAAGCAGTGGCATCTAATTAGTTCCTGTCACCAGAGGGCATTGGAGGACAAGCTGATTTTCAGAAAGCACTGAGCCCTGTCCCTTCAGTTAAACCAGTAAATATTAATGATGCCAGTGAACCTGAGACCTCCCTCTTGATGACACAAAAGGAACAACTTCAGGCAGAAGCACAAGGGGAGTAGGACTCCGGATTGGCCCCATGCAGACCTGCAGGCTGAGGAGCATCTCCTCACTTTTCCCCCTTTAGTTATGCATCCATCTGAGGACAAGCTTGAGCACAAATCAGGAGCAGTGACTAAATGGTGCTTCAGAGATGGCCACGCAGCAATGCCAACACTTGGCAATCAGCCTCTTGGCCCCAGGTGGGTTATTTAGAAGACAGTGTGCAAGAGAGACAACAAAGTGTCTGGTGACCTTCCTCCTGGAAACAAGGAGCTGGGGAGCAGATTGGAACCATCATTCCATGGCTCCCCAGCCCAGGCCAGCAGTCTTGTAGCACCCCTACAGCATACATAGAGCCTGTGAAGCTCTCCCAGGCTCCAGCAGGCTCCTTCTAGTTCCTTGTCTGATTCATTCAATTCATTTCTATGTTAAATATAAGCTCAGAGGTATGCAGCAGGAGAGGATTTGCTTAGACTGCCTCACTTGACTCAAGGGTAGTTCTTCAGATTAGCAAGGAAATGAAACCTGAGCCTGGAAAGAGCAATGGGAAGTACTTACTTTGGTGCCAGAATGGATATTTCAGATACTGCCCATTAGCATCAAACAATGAGCCTGTCTGTGTATTATAAATGCTTTGAAGTGGGAGGGAGCAGGCCAAGTGGCCTTGGTCTCCTGTCACTGTGTAATAATGATGCTAATTTATAAACTACAGCTGTAGGGGCAAATTTGTGCCCCATGTCAGATCCCTGAGGGTATGAGATGGTTGGTCTCAATTAGAGAGTGAATACTGCTGTGCAGGAATCAAAGGCCTTTCAGCCAAAGGCAGGGCTTCTTGTGCTTTTCAAGCAGGGTCAGCTCAACACCTTAATAATAATATTCCAGCTTGTATCAGGTAATGGTTTAATTTGGATTATCGTTGACTACCTTGTTTTTCCTTTAGATGTGTATTTTTTTAATTCAAAATTTTGCCTCATTTCATTCTTGCAATGTGCAACCACAGGCAAGGGAAAGAGGGAAAGCAATGGGGTGTATTAATTTATTTGCTGTCTTAAATTCAGTGCCTTGCCAACTGTACAAAATACAATAGTCAATGTATGGATTTTTCCAGTACATCATGTACATTCAGCAGCATGTCTGCAGTCCAAAAATGCTAACTTCTTAGTTTCTCTTTAAAAGGCAGGTGGTTTCAAAAAATTGAGTACTGAACATTGTCACATTGACATTTTTTTGGATCATGGGAAAGAAAAGGAACTGCACTAGACCTTTACAGAGAATATTTACTTACTTATTTGCTTCCAAGTTGTCAAGGAAGTTTAAAAGAACGGGGATCTGACATGAATTCACAACTTGTGTCAATACCACGACATGCCTCAAACCAAAATTTATCCCATTCTCTTCTCTATGCAAATTACCTTATTCAAAGTTTATAATCTGGAAAGACACAATTTTTCATGAATACTACGTCCTCGATATTTTTATATAATCACCAGAACAAGTCAAAAATATAAAAAGCATAGATTTAACAAATACATATGTTTATTTGAACACCTGTATTTTTAGCACTGATGTGAATACTGTCACTAGTGTGCTTTTAGCAGTAAAACTATTTCAAGAAAGGCCAATTTTCAATTTATTTTTAAACTAAACTTTTGCACTTTAAAGCTAATTAAATTTTTTTCCTCCATGTCGAGTTAATGGTTTAAAGTTTCAAAATAGACAAATGTTTGTAATATTAACCTGTTTTGCCCATTAAAGAATTGGGCCCTCTCTGTTCTCCTTCAGGGAAATGTGGGATTTAAACTAACAGGCAAAATCTGAACCAAAATATTCAAATAATGCTAAGCTAGTTGTCCTGGTTTTAAAAGAGTAGGCATCTGCCAAGGAAGGTGGGGACCTTCCTGTAATGGAAAAGATGGAAAAGATGGAAAAGATGGAAAAGAGGGAAAAGATGGAAAAGATGGAAAAGATGGAAAAGATGGAAAAGATGGAAAATATTCCCGCCTCCCTGCAAATTATTATAACCTTGAAATTACAAGGTGTGCTGGTTACACCTTGAATGCAGCTGGGAGGAGGGCACACTAGGAAGTTTTTTCTCCATGAGAACTTCCTCTGTGGATTGATGGGACCAACTGGAGGCTGCTTTAGTTGCTGACAGCCTGAAAAACCAATTGGAAAAGTCAGTTCGCTGCGTGAATCGCATTTGAAGCAAGTCAACCCCTGGGCAGGAGAAGTCCAGCCCCAAACACCGCAACCATCGCCTCTCCAAGCCAGGCAAAGACTGGACCACCTCCAGCTCAGAAACTGCCAAAACCACCCTGCTTCCCCCTCCCCCCTCACCCAGGAGAATTCCAAGGGTATGCCAAGGTATCGTCTCTTAATCGACATCCATTTGCCGTTTCCATGACAACAAATGGGAAGAAAAATTCCTTGAAGAAACCTAACAGCCAACACTAGCAACTGCAAAAAAAAAAAAAAAAATTAATTGGGAAGTAACATCCCAATAATGACCATAAGGAATTAAAAATGGACCCATTTCTAAAATGATCTAAAATGCTTTTGTTTGCTTTTGAACATTCCTAAGTCACGAAAAATGCTGAAACTGTGCTACTAGAAGTACACTCTGATATTCTCTGCCCGTGGTCACACTGTGCTTATTTCAGGTTGGAGTGTTTTATAACACTGCTTATTCAGTCATGCCCATGGATTGTAATGCACCCATTGCTCTGTCCACCAGGGCAACCAAGCACAATTTATATGTTGACACACTTGAAAGTTAAGGTAGTTAATAGGAAATGCTGCTTCCCTACCTGCATCTCCAGATTTTGTCAGGTAGGCATTCCCCCACTGATTTATTTATTTATTGCTCTATTTATTTTCTCCAGTCATTTTTCTTTTAGATTACCTGAGCAAGGCTTCCTAAAGGAACAGTACCCATCAGAGAAAATTGACCAAAAGGCAAGCCTTGGTCCTTCTCTGGGGGAACGATGGATTAGAAATCTTTATGGGGTCTGTCACATATTTTGAGGGCAGCAAGTAAATTTGCCATTGACAGACTTTCGATTCTTTCTTGCTTGGTCCTTTCTGTAACACACATTGATAAACAAAGTGTTGTCATGTCTGAAGTGTCATGGGCAAGGACTCCAATAAGCAGAGGAGAGTAAGGACAGGAGCACTTTACACCTTACTGATTCCATAAAGAAGAACCAGGCCACTGAGATCCAGGACTGGGAAATGTGTAAAGCTATGTGTTAGGCAAAGGCAGAAATGGGACATGCTATATTTCATATTGATACAACACATAACGTGTAGTTTCCCACAAGCTCAGGAAAAAAACTGATGGATTTTATGAGATGTGGAGCTTTTTTCTGTCAGAGGAGTGAGAGAGTGGAATGGAAGGAAATACAATTGCTATGTACAGCAGGGAGAAGTGCTGTACCCTCATCTCAGTGGCCCCGGATCTCAGTGGAAGACGCTTATAACTATGTCTCTGAAGAAGATGAAAGTAGTTCTTATGCTGAAAAATGGAACCAAAAGCATTACCTAAAAATAAATATCTCAAGTCAATGCCACCTATTTCTACATTCCTTGTTTCAGAGCTGAGTAAATGAACTATATCAAGAAACATTTGGCTTGTTCAAAGGTCTTTCTGCAACTAGGATGAATTTTACTCTAAAATCTGCTGATTTATCACCAGTTTTCTGTACTCTGCAATATCATCTCTCTCAGAGTTGAGAAAGTCAAGTCAGTCAGCAGGGACCAGGGTGAGGAGAGGAAAATTGCACTGTCTTGTTACCTGGTTTAACACGAGACTTATCAGGTTATGTGTTGGACTGCTCCAATTCTGTTACCACAAAAAACAGAGAGAGATTTTCAAGATGTATAAGACTGAAAACAACGCCTCGCCAGGCTATGCTCATTCAGGGATTTCAAGGCGCTCTCCAAATCTCTTTTCAGAATTTCACAAAACTCCTGGTTTGCAAGCTATGGAACCCAACCAATATTCAGCATGTCCAGAGCCACTGCTGGGTAGGTGAAACTGGGAAACTCTCTCAGGTCCCTGTTTGGCACTGGAGCAGTCTGTGCTTAGAAAGGGTGCAGAGTAAAAGAAGTAAAAACCCATAAAGAATATACTTTTCTCCTGGTCTGTGTAGATCCAGGAAAGAAATGGCTGACAGTGGGGTCATTACTGCAGATCACTTCTGTTCTGGTTTGATTTCAGAGAACTCCCTCCTAAACAACCAACCTGCCTAGGCTAAAGGTGCCTGATTGGGAACTTGCTTTCTTTCACTGAGTAACAGCTGGTCCACAGTCTCTTCTTCCTTTTCTACTGGTGCAATCTTACAGAAATTCAAGAGGCCCCTTCCTTGCAGGTATGTAGTGCCTCAGAACTGAGCCTTCATTTCTATAAAGGACTTAATTTCAAGGCCTTACAAAGATTTTAATTCCAAAAATCCATTTCAATAATGCTGGTTGTGGGAAGACTAGATTTTTAAATGGATTTAGGATCCGCACCTAACTGCTTTTAGGCTGAGATTCGCAGTTCTCTACACTGAGCATGAAGATAGGTGGGTGGATGTCGTGCAGGGAATATACCCCAGAACTGTGGTCAGAAACCATCTCTGCATGCAATTCCAGCTGTTCATAAATATAGAAACAATAACTAAATACACTGTGTAAGTAGTGTAGTAACAAACTGACTCTGTGTGACAGCCACCTGCTGAACAAAAACACAAATCTCGCTTGCCAGCCAGGCATCCTGAGCTCCCAAAGCAGTAATTTCGTAGAATATAGGAGAGGCTTATCCACAGGAAATTCCAAGAGTTCCCTCTGCAGAAGGCACACACCAGTAGTTCTGGCATACCCCAGCAGAGGGCAATGGCAGATGTACATCTGAGTCAGGCACTTCAGTGCACCCCTACAATGGAAAACTTAAGTTTTCCTTTGCCTACCAGGTCTTGTCACAAGCTCGGGAGTCACTTGGCGCTATCAAATGGAATAAATCTTATCTGGAGCTGAATCAAGTAGAAGATCCGGCAGGATGTAATTAGCCAGCAGCATGCAAGAAGCTCTGCAGACGTGTCCTGAGCGACTACAGTTTGTTAAGTAAAGAAAGGCTCAGCAGCATTTTCACTGTAAGATTAGAAAGCACTGGTCTTTCAGATCAGAAATGTGGTCTGGCTTTCTTGCTGTGCTCGTTTGGAGAAAACGGGTCAGTGAAGCTGTATGTCTTCTTTGGCACATCCACAAATACAAGCCAGAAAGACTAAGATGGAAGTGGTCAGTGTGGAGGAGGAAATGGCAAACAGGAAAAACCCTGGATGCTTTATCTCTATTCATGGAAGTGTTTTGGTTTTGAAATCTCAGTGTTAGACCTAAGGTCTTCCTGAAGGTGATAGTAAGTGATTCAGAGCAGGCTTTTTGAGGTACACATGCTCCTAAACAAAAGAACCACAATTTGAGGCAGTTAAGCCAGGCTCTCCTACACTGGATTTTTTCACTTCTGAATATAAAACCTTGCATGTCTCAATTTGGGGCTGAAAAAATAGAAGCACCCACAACCAGGAACCACTTTAAAAAAACCACCAATAATACTGTATGTCACATACACCGAAATGAAGTGACCATCCTTTAATTATTCAGGCATGCTACAAAAGCATAGAACAATATCTGTTTTGACCGAGGAAGGAAGTGAAGAAATGTTTTCAAATCCTTTCATGACAATAACCATAAATAACAAGCAAACAGCGACAGGAGCAACTGCTCCAGTAATATTACTGTCATCTGTTGTGCCTGCATCAGCAGGCACTGCAAGGGAAAATCGCTGTGAAGGAGAGAGAAATAGGTTGCCAAGCAACATGAGACCCTGTCCAAGGCATCCCCTCCCCTGCTCAGGAGCACACAAAGCTTCCCAGTACAACTGCTCTGAAAACTGAGCTAGCATCCATCAGGGAAAAGTGGACATGTTGTGGGGTGAGGGAGCAGGAAAGGGGAAGAGGGCAGAGCTTCCATCTGGCAGGGTGAGGCTGTGGAGACCAAGGGAGGAAATGGCAATTGGGCCAAGGAGGGGTGAAGAAAAGAGCTGAGGATAGGTAGGAAAGACTGAAGTCAGTCCAGGATGGAGCGGCCAGCCTGGGAATGTGGCTGCTTCAATAGTGCTTGGATCAAACCCTGATCCAGTGTGGAAGGGTTGAATGTGAGTGGGGCTTTCCTGGCTGGAGAGAGAGAGAGACAGAGGAGCGTGGTAGAAGGACTCTGGAGTGGTTTTTTTTTCTTTCTAAAACATGTCCATGTAAATATGGTACTCACAACATCAGCTACTTGGGTTATTTTTCTCAAGGGAGCTGACATCTAGGCCCTGCATGCTCTGCAACCTGCCTGATGGGAGGAGGTTCCACTTGGGAATTCAAAGGTCAAGGGCAGCAGCCAGATACCTGGTCTCTACCATTAACCTCCTCTGTCAGCACAGCCAAGTCACACCAGACTTTCCAATGAATCTCAGGGAATCAGGCAACACACCTGGAGATGGAGAACAGGGAGCAGCTGCATATGTAACTGCAGCAGGCACTTTGCTTTTGTCAGTTCTTCAGTTGTGACAATGGCTGGAGCTGTGAAATTCCCCCGGTAGCTGGGGTTAAACAAGCATCATTCTGACAGCAGAGCCCAACATTTGCCAGTTGTGTCTCGAAAAGTTGAACATGCAAGCTGTAAATTGTGGCACACAGCTGTGACAGAAGGTGGACCTGTCTGCAGGGCCTGGCTCACCAGATTCCTGAGCAAATGCTGAGATCTGCCTCGTTGCCTAAAGGCATCAGATAAGGCTGAACATGGGCATGTGCTTCCTAAGGACAGCTGATTTCCACAAAAAGATGAAATTAAACTTTTATTTGGATGAAAAGCCTGCCTTGAGCAGAAGTGGTTCACCAATTAAAATAACTGGTTGTTCAAGGTTAGGAAGGCAAACCCCAGCAAGTGTTATCACAAATCTACAACACTTTGTGAAGGGAGACAAGAGATGTACAGCCAACACAAAGTCTTCAAATCTCTCGCTGAATATTCATTAATCCCCTGCATTTCAGATATCAGAGCAGTTACATTGGCCTGGGGATCAGCTTCCACTTGGTCAATAGCAACAGGGGAATCTTTAAACCTCCTTTTGATCCAGACATAAGCCTTGCAGGATGCACAACTGGCAGACCAGGGCTTGTTTCTCCCAAGACTCTCTGCTGCAAATGGGACACACTACATGCAGAGCCAGTGGGACTGCGTGAGGCAGGAAATATTCCAACATCTGGCAGCACTGCTGCTTCCCAGCTGCCATCATTTATTGATGGGCTGTTTCTCATCACTGAAATACTGCCAGTTTGTTTTGTACAGGCAAGAATGATCGTGTTGGTCCTCAGCAGTTTCAGTCTGCGAGGTGTGGAGCATAAGCCAAGGCAATCAGCATGGATGGAGAATCTGGGAGAGTGGCTTCTAGTCTTCAGGCACTGACTAAAGAAACATGGCTTTGCCTAACTCTCTCCTCAGTCATGTACCTGCAAGGCCTATCACGTACCGTCTCCAGGTTCATAGGTTTTGGAGCACACATTAAATTCCTCACAAGGAAAGTAAAGGAAAGAACAGCTTTGTTCACTGCATTTCATCCTCTGCTGCTAAACAGGAGAGGCAGAGTTTGCAGAATTCACTTCTAGTGTTAGGCTGTACCTCTTCTCTGCAGATTTACTGCTTCTTCCAGAAACATTCAAGTTAGGAGGAGGAGAAAGTCTGAGGCATGGGAGATGAGGAATATTCAGCCTCTACCCAGTTTTCTGCCTCAGCTGTTCCCTGATCACCACATACACAACAGCTTTTGTACAGCAGTGCAGGTATTGTTGTGTGTGCACCATTTTCCTGAAGGAATTCTCCCAAGCCATTGCACTTTTGAGCTCCTCAGAGCTAAAAACAGGTAGAGCTTTTTTAAAAGAAATAACCTTTTCTTTTAGCAGAATAGCACTGCTTTAACAAAAGACAACCCCACTCTGTAATTACATAAGGTACTTCTTATAATAACCTAAAGTCTTTTTCCTGCTACTTTGAAAGCCGGTTGTGATTACAATGGGATATCATGCAAGATTGCCAGAGTTTATGTTTCATACACATCTGTTAAAATACATTATTCTCTATTAGAGTCCAGAATCGCGTCCCAGATATGTTCTTGCAATGACCAAAGTAAAAAAAAACATAATGATCCCTAAAGGCCATAAGACAATCCAAGAGGCTTGTGGGCATGCAGGAATTTATGTGCTTAAAACACATCAATCTTTTGTACACCCAGATGAGAATATCATGAACCAATTCTTTCCTGACCTACATTCAATATTGATGGAGGTGAAACAAGGCTGCAGAAGGTGCAGAATTCTTCTTCAGGGAAGAATCCAAACCTCTGTCTACTACTCTGTTTAATCCTTCTGAATCTGCTCTGCTGCTGCCATCATGCGTGAGCTCACCCCCAGAGGATGGGGATGGCAAATGAGGATCAGCTGTGTTTTTACACTGCCACAAAGCAGGGACTCTGCACAGCCAGACCTTAAACTGAACTGGATAAAATGGACTATTTGTCTTTCCTCTGAAACCCCACACAAAGCACATAGGAAAAGACAGGGGTTACAACTGGTATTTAGGAGGCAGAGAGAGGGAACAATTGAAGGAATAAGCAGATTTTCTTCCTCGTTCACTTGTCTCATAGTTCTGATAAATTTAGAGCCTGCGTACGATCTGGTGCCACACAGGCTCATGTTCTTTGTAATATATTGTTGGAAAGCAAGATAAATGAATAAAGGGCAGAGCCCACTACTGTTCCTGCTGTAGCTAAACTGATTTCAATACATGAGCCAGCCTCATACATTGTAATAGCATTGATTTACCCTCTAAACATTGCCACTGAAATATATGAGAGTCCAGGCATGTCTTCCCTTCCACCCAGAGGAGGCTCTCTGTTCTTCAGGGCCTGTCTTCTAGGAGGTGTTCAAGAATAAATGATGCTGCATTGCCACTTGTGACTGATGTTCAAGAAGTTGCACCCCAGCACAGGCTGAGCATTGCCCTTTGCAAAGGTCTTTTCAGCTCTTCCAGAGTCAGAAACTGAGCAGCTCTGGCAGCGTAATTCCATTAAAAATGTTTATTTGATTAGTCTGATTTCATGCTTAAAATGCTTTTGGTCTCACTATCCCAATCATCTGCTCTCTCATGACAGCAGTACTGGTCAACAGCAACTACACCTGAGAGAGGAGTTTATGTCTGGTAAGACACCCCCAGCATCTCTGAATTGTATGACATTTCACTGGTCAGAACCTCTATTCCTGCCTCTTTTTATGTCAATGTTTGCTGGATTTTGCATGCCCATCACCATTTTGAAATTCGCATCTTCTAAATAAAGTCAGGAAAAAAAAAAACACCCTCAATGTCATCTGGCCTTAAAATGTTCAGCCCTTGTGGCTTTAACTTTTCACATGACCAACTCTGTGAAAGTTTTCCTTCACATTTATCTATCAGCAAGGTGACAACACTTTGAAGTCTTCTGTGCCAGCTCCTAAAAAACACAGAGACTGTGTGGTCAGAAAGTCTACACCATACTACATCAAGAACAGCAATTAAAGGGCTTAAATCAGTAATTAAAGAGGTACTGAACTAAAGAAACACAGACATTAAATTACTGTTATTACAGCATATCTATTTTTTCAATCTTTAGAAGGAACAATATTAACATCCAAGATAGTATAATTTGGCAAGGTAAAATAACCTCTTTAATTTTTTTTTACGTTGGCCCTTAAAATTAGCAAGCTTGATGAAAGGCAATGAAATATCCCACTTTAACATCAGCTGTAGGAAGACAAAATAAACATTATACTTGTTTTGTTCCAGTGGTCTTATGAGATCATAAAGGCTAATGACATTAAGTTTTCTGTTAGTTAGGTAATGAAGAGATGTCCCTTGCGAGAATCTTTCCCAATTTTAAGACTAGGCATGAGGTGTAGGAGGTGTGTTCCAGGCACTGTGATGAGGGGAGGCATTCCCTCCTCCCTTTGCTGGTTGTTTTACCCTTTGAGCCAGCCTGAACAGTTCCTTTCTGCAGGCTGGCTGCTCGTGCCTGTTGTGCCACCCGTCACAGCCCACGTCATGCATGCTCAGCAAAACTCTGAAAATCAGCAGAAGGAACAGCACAAAGCTCTGCTCCTCCCTCCCCTGTCCCACACCAGCTGCTTCCGAGGGGCACTGCTGGTGATGGACACAGACCCTTTACAAAAACAGAACAAAAAGGCTTTGCTCCCTGAGAGGCTGCAACTGGAATCTAAAGATAAAGGAACAGCTGAATCCACAGAGGCAATAAAGGCTGGTTTTGTTCTTTCTGTGCTTTCAAACCGGCAAGAAGTAGGCAGGGCTGGACTTTTTTTCAGGAACAAAACCTGGCTGTAATTTTGCACTCTTGTTTTAAAAAGCTAGTCTGTTTTAGGTCCTTTGTTGCAATGCTGAAAAGCACTCTATATCTCCCACCTGTTGTTTCACCTTAT
This sequence comes from Cinclus cinclus, assembly GCF_963662255.1. Classification (NCBI taxonomy): domain Eukaryota; kingdom Metazoa; phylum Chordata; class Aves; order Passeriformes; family Cinclidae; genus Cinclus; species Cinclus cinclus. Next base: position 64,293,726 of record NC_085050.1, on the reverse strand, counting down.
TGCTCGCTGGAACCATCACTCTCTCCCATACACACATCCTGTTGGCATACAGAAACTGCTGGGAACATGGCTGGTGACTGAATTTTGCTCGTGGCTGGCAGCTGTCTCTTCCTTCTGCCTTCCAGCAATGTAAGAAAGAGCCGTGGGCTGCATGGCTGGGGTCTGGGGAGGTTTCCACTGGTTCTGAAGTATGGGAATTATTTTATGATAAATTGGTTGCTCTGCAACTTTAACTCCTGAAAAGTCCTAATTTTTTTCTCACGAGAGCATTGTTTACTCTCTCTGCATTCTGAGAGGGAGTTGGCTCAGTGGGACAGATTACTTTTCCCTATCAGAGAAACCAATTTGTTTTCAATTCTCTTTTTGTTTGTTGACTTCTTGGAACCATACTATTATCAGTGCTTCTAACTAGCTGTAAAGTTACCCTAAAGTCATGCTGTGTCTTGATTTGAATCTTATTTAGGCACCTACACAACTGAAAACTTCGAAAATGAGAGTAAATCTGTGAAATACACCAGTACTGCACTGAAAGTGCTATAAGAAAAATGTTTCCAGTAACAAAGATACATACTCAGTATCTGAAATGAAATAAGAAAGCAAATCTTTACATCAGGCAACAAAATTAGCAAATATTACAGCTTATGTTCTCACCATTACATTTCTTTAAGAGCTAAATGGATTTATTTTATGCCCTGCTGATACGCTTCTGAGAATCAAGGGATAGGCTGCCCAGGGATTTGGTGGGGTCACCATCCCTGGAAGTGTTCAAAAGGCATGTGGATGTGGCTCTTGGGGGCATGGCTTAATGCTGACCATGGCAGTGCTGGGTTAAGGGTTGTACTCAAAGATCTTGGAGGTCTTTTCCTACCTTAATGATTCTATTTGATGACTAGAAAGGGGGCAAGTCTGAGAAGCTCTTTTTGCTGTGCATCAATCTAAAACTGCAGCATAATTTTTAATGCTTGTCATTATTTTCTTTGAAATATGTTGATTCATACAGTTGTGTTTATAGCAGGGAACAAGACACATTTTGAAGGCATTTGTGCTATACTAACATGCGATTTAGAGCAAGTTAAAAATAATTACTCTGCCTTTTTTTCGGAATATTTACAGCACTGCCAACTTATCTAGCAGCCCATCAATGTGTCTTGATTATTTGTTTATTTGTTCTCAGAGCCTCAGCTACTGAAACAACATTTGTACCCAGCAGAAAGAAAAAGTTTGAGAATATGACCCTTCCAGTTAAAAAAACCCTAACAACACAAAAAATAAAAAACACTGGAAAATTACATCCTGTTTTCCTGTCATCAGATCAGCTCCAATATACCCTGTATCTTAATGTTTCTATCTGGTGGCGATGCTTATCATCAACTTCTGAGAAAGTTCAGCTTGCCTGCCTGGGTTTTTAACCTAAAAGTGTGGAGGATTAAAAAAAGCCAACCCAAAAACCCAGACATTATTTGGAAAAGTATCTTGAAAACTCAAGGAGTTCTACAGATACTGGCACCGTGAAGGGAGTTGAAAAATACCCATGTTCTTCCTTATGATGGATAACCTATATTAGTTAATCATGTTTAAAATCCCAGCAAAGCTGATATAACCTGGAGTTGCATTTACACTGGCAATCTGGCATCAAGCCCAAAGAGAAACTTGTGCAAGAATCTGACCAGCTGACCTGATTTAAACCATCTCAGCTTTCCAGCATGGGTAACCCAGCACAGAATAGTTCATGGGAGTTCAGATGAATGCTGTGAAACCAGAACTGCAAGCACGTGTTATAACCAGTTCACCTAAAGGGAGCGGCCCAATCTGTGACCTTTCCTTGGGAACTAAATGCAATGTGCAGAGCACTCCGTGCTCTGTTTGCTCCTCTGTTTATTTTTCGGAGCCTCCAGTCCTGACTCAGAAAGGTGCTAATGGGCAACACCACCTCCCTGGAGCAGTGATGGAAGTCAGGCTTCACTTAGCAGCCATCAGAGCTACAAGATCGTCTCAGAACCAGGAGTTATTCCAAGAATCAGGTCAGTTGAAGATTAAGTTGTGCAAGAAACGCTCTAGGCTAGAAAGAAGGAACAGAAACAATGCAGGAATTGGTTTCCGGTCATGAATCTAGTTTTAAACTGTTGAGATTTGTTTGAAAGATTAGTTTTATATCCTGATGGGAAAACAAGAGAACCCAATGAAAGAGCAGAATTAATTCCAGTCACTGATATAGGAAAGAACAGGGACACAGGAGTCCCACTACTCGTCTAATCTAAAGGATGTCTCTGAACCAGCCACTTCAAAATTAATTTTTAGTAGTTCCAGGACCTACAAAGACATTATTTAAAAGTAATTACTTTGGTTGAATTGATTGTTTTTTTATAGGATGCTAGGCCAGGCCATGCAAATTAATATGCACCATCATACATAGATATCATACTGTGATACAGGTAGCATCTTCTCTATGGGCTTTTTAAACATAAAAAATGTTTGAGTGTAATGTTCTTTGAAAGCCTCCTTTATCCCATGTTTTCAGAGTAAAGGTATTGGCTCAGTAACCATAAATGCTACCTGAAGAGGAAAGAAAAAAAAAAAAAAGAATAAAAAAAAGACATTTACAAGACTGTTTTCCTAAAGGGCTTCAGTTTGTGATTAAGTAATGGCCTTGTGCAAAATTATTTATATTTATTTCAACCAATCTCATCTACTGTAACTGTAGTTGTAGTGGATAACAATAATGAGACATAATATGAATTAGACAACTTGTTAGATAACATGATTCATTGGACACAGAAGTTTGCCTAATTCCTTAAAAATAAACTCATTCAGAACCACTGAGTTAAGATACATGAACAATATATTGGTGGGAAAACGGATGTCCACAAATAAAGGTGCTATGATCCTTGCCATAAGAAAATCTATGATGTGCTGTCTGTGCCTTCATAAAGGCAGCTGGCCTTAGCAGAGTAATCCAAATTCCTCTGGCAGTCCCAGTAATGATGACCCAAAAAACTTGCATACCAACAAGTGTGGAGATAAGTGATTAACATCACATCAGTGAACTGGAATTCCTGCCTGTCTCTGCTGCAGGCACTTGATTGAGGATTATTTGTCCTATTGAATTCCATGTAGCTGGGATCCAGATCCTTGCCTAAGTTTAAATGCCAGGAAAATATTTTAAACAGCTTTTACCAGAGATTTCAAAAATGAGAAATTTTAAGAGTACCTAATGCTGGCTTGACTGTAGTCTCTCTGGATGTCATAACAGCATAAATTTTAGTGGCAACAAAACAATGCCCAAGCTGACTCTCCTTGAAAATCCCACCCATAGTTATTTTCCTTACCATACCAATGTTCTTTCAAATTTATTCTGCAGACAAAACTGTGTTGAGTTTTATCCAGTATAACTGACTGGCCTCTGGACTGCGGGGTGTTTTTCAATCAAGGTAAATACTTCCTGCTTTAGCTTGGACTGAAAAGTTTTATGTAGCTTTTAAAAATGTTGGTATTATCAGGAAGTAATTGACTGTAGACATCTTTTCACCTTCTTTTAATTAACACATTCTTCCTAGAAGAATGCTCAGTGACACTGAAATCTCCATGGCATTTCATAGAGCCCCACCAGCTTTCCCTTCTCTCTGCAAACCAAAGAGCTCTCATAGAGCTAGAACTTGTGACAGCCTAACTTTTGTATTCTCCTTTATTAACCCTTCCCCAGCTAATGTTTTAGAAGCATGAAGTCTGTGGGCTGGGGAAAGGATAACTAGCTCATGCCCATCACTCCTCTTCTTCCTAAACAACTTCTCCATTTTCTCTGTGCTCCAAACCAATAAGTTTTTGTTTGAGGCTCTCTTGCAGTCCCATCTCCTCTGTAAATCCACTGTAAATCCTAAGAAGCATCACTTAATCCAACAAATTGGATAGGAAAGAATACACATGCTCATAGACAGACACTTGAATCTGGGAAGATCATGGTTGCTAGCCAGCAACACAGGTGCTGTCACACATAAGAAATAAAAGATTATGAGAGCCTTCCCTTGAAGTAATGTTTCAGCTATGTCCCACAGGTATGTTTACAGGATTTAATCCAGCTCACAGTGAAAGCTGTCCTCTGTAATACACACACAGAGTTTAAAACCACAAAATTAACAAGCACTGCCTAGTCCTGGGTAATACAACTGACCTCCATACCCTGCTATCTGTCAAGTGGAGGTGACTTTATACTCTTCCCCCAGGGAGGTCAGAAAGCTAACTTCACTACAGCTTCCTTCCACGTCCTTGGATAAAAGCTGCTATATAAATGCAAAGCAGGTTATTAACAACATAAATAGGATTCTCTTCCCAAAACAAACACTCCCCCTTAGCAGAAACTGCCATAATAATACAAAATGACAGAGCCGGGTCAAGCCACAGTGCTCCAACCCCCTATCCTGTTTTTGGGATAATCACCAAACTGGGGGGAATTAGGATTCCTTTCAGTTCCTGAGATGTCCTTCTGAAGGAATGCTTTTGGATATTTTTGGATATTTAATTTGGATATTTCCTCTTCTGAATGATTCTTTCCCAAGGTAACTTCCCAAGTTATGGGCAGCTGTAAAAATTCCCAAAGCAATATAACTAGAAAAAAATAACTAGAATGGTTAGCTGTCCACAATCCTATATTTTTTCTAAGTTTTCTGAGTGTTTTCCCCACCATATCAATCTTGTCCTTAGAATTAGCTTTCTTTCTGGTATGTTGCACATGTTTGCCCACTACAAGTACTTCCATGGCTATGTCCAGGCTGAAAGGAAGGTAAGAAGTTGGATGCAGGCTAGCAGCTCCAGGCTGTGGTCTGAAGCTGGGCTGAGAGCCAAGGACTGGCAGTGAAAAGTGATCATAATTGAATGCAACATGTGTAAAGTGTCAGCAATGGGTCTGGAAACCCTCCGGGAAGAGGGCTGGGTGTTGCAGCAGAAGCCTAGGTTAGGATGTGCATGTGCCGCAGGCCACATTTGTAGTGGGCATAATTTATAATGACACTCAAAGAGATCTGGAAACAGAAGCAATTCTGCATCTCAGGACTGCTGTAGGATGGGAAGCTGCTCGTGCCAGGCTTGCACCATACTTGCCAGTCTGCCATCTGCATTTCCCCTCTGTTTGGCACATTAAGACCTTTTCTCTTGCCACAGAAGTTGCACAAAAGGAAGCAAGCAAGCAAGCAGATCTGGCTTTGTAGGCTGATGAACCTTCACCAAACAGGTGAGAGACCAGGGCTCCAGGTAAGCATAAATGACTGAATGTTGAGTGCACAGCATCTCCTTCTATGAATTCTGCTTTGACAAACATTGGCAGCATACCCTGCACTATGAACACTGAAACACGTGGTTTGTTCCGTTTCACTGAAGGCACTGCACTGTCTTCTGTGCCCTGATCCAGGGCTCTCTTCCACCATCTATCATCAGTCATAAGAAGAAAATAGAGCAAAATGCGATTGTCATAAAATTAAGTCTTGCAATGTCTTCTAGAGGAAGACACAAAACAATCTGACTATTTTATAGTGAACAATCCTGCAGCAGCAGGAAGACTGTCCTACAGGGCTATTTTCCATGGCTTATGTACTGATGTTCCTTCAGATGTTTTGCCTGAACCCCAAAAAGATGATAAGCTACATGTGAATAAAACATCAGAGCTCTTTCCTAACAGCCCCTTGCAATGTACAATGCATGCTTTTCCTGAGCTGTTTACATTCTCTCCTTTGCCTACACTCTTGGAAAAGTTAGTAAGACAGAATGTCATGTCACATCTATATTCGTAATGAAATGTTCTCTTCCCCCATATAGTATTGCAACCCCACAAACAAATGACTAAAAAAATCACTAAAATTAAACCCATTAATTAACTAAATAATTTAGCTGCAACTGGCACTGCAGGCACCAGCCCATCTTACCCATTGTCCTTCAGTTTTGGTAATGCTTCTGTATATTCCTGCACTGCTCTTCATTTCCCCCAGCTGTGCCTTCTGTTTTGTGTTGATAGAAAAACACTTCCTGCTGCAAGATCCCCATTTTCCAAGCATATCCAATCCCACTGCTGTATAAGCATATATGGAAACCCTGCTTACTTCAGAAAAATGTTTAAAGCTTCACTTGGCCCTAAGTTTCTACAAAGGACTTTTGGATTTTATATTCTGGAATGTGCTTACCGTTCAACACATGCTCAAACATTCTTCTTGTAGAAGTGGGGCCCTCCTGTGGGCATATCCCAGACTTCACAGGAAGCCTCCTCAAGACGAGCTGTGCCCAAAACATGACACTTGTGCAGTGGAGAGCCAGCCCAGACAAAAAGAAGACACGGATGCTCTGCTCGTGTTACAATTGGATGCACTGCATTGTCTCCCACCGAGGCACAGATGGCTGGGGTGTGAGAAAGACTAGACAAACATTCCTGGATTCCCAGAGAATGACCACAGCTCCGGGAATCATAATGTCACGGTGAAAAGTAAACTGACTTTAAAAACATTTTTCCGGGAGAAGAAGGGAAAAAGTCATGGCTTACCACTGTGAGCTAAAAGTATACCACTGACCAATTTAAACTATGTAGAAGAACAGAGATGCAAGGCCATGCCGGTTTTGGCAGCTTCTGGTAATTCAAATTATTTAGTCAATGCTGAATATACTTATGAGAGAGCCATCAGGAAGAAACTTACCTTGCCATGCCTCTGAAGACATGACTTGGCCAAAAATGTTGCACATTTAGAGTGGTGTTCAGTCAAATCTATATAATGAACATGCTTATTGTCTCTCTGCAGAGTACTGAGGCTGATAACCAGACCACAAGATAATTGAGAGGTGGATCAGATTCATTATAACCTTTCCTATTTAAAAGGTGGACACTTACAGATACATGGCAGTGGTGCTGGAATGAGATAACCTTTAAGGTTCCTTCCAACTGAAGTCATCCTGTGATTTTATTAAGTTAGCTTAGATAAAAAGACACAACCTAGTGCCTGAAGGTAGCAAAGGCTGAAATGGCATTGAAAACCACAAGGTGGAACAAGTACAAAGATGCAAGACCTGAGTCCAGCAGTGTTTGCTGAGGGGAAAAGGACAGATCATGATGGTGAACAGGCTGGAGCTGACACAGCTGCAGGAGGGTTGGTTCTGCCACCACCTACCTTCACGGAGAAAGTACATCAAAGCCAGAATTAACAACCACAGAAATAATCAGAAATTCTTCCACTAATTTTCCTTCCATAGGCTGAAATATGAAAAATCTACCTACCAAACTGCCAGCGATGCGTTCAGCCAGACGCAGTGTTGGAGGTTAGGATTTTTTGACTTTTTTTACTTCTCTTCCTATGTATGGACAGGCCATACATGCCCAACAGATCTATGTGCACATTCCTAAAGGCTTCTGACAACACAATTCTCACACTGTTGCAGCAGTAGGTGATAGGGAATTACTCTAAGCATGTGTCTTTATCCTTCCCCAGCTTTCCCGTTTTCTCCAACTTCTATGTCCAGCTATGCCTTTCCCTTCTTCCCTCCTACCTCATCTCCATCTTGTCTCCTCCCCTGAAAGCACCTCCCCACTCCCTATTTTTGCTCCCAGCATAGAATAAACACAACAGGTTGGATCTGCCACCTCTAACAGGCCCAGTTAAGGACCAGCTTCCCTGCAGCATCTGCCTGAGCACAGGAAGCTTTGGTAGCTCACCTTGCTGGAGAAAGGGGCACCATGGCAGAAGATGGAGAAGCACATCCCATCTGCCAGCTCATTACAGGGATGCAGGGATTCACTGGCTGCTGAGCCTGCTGGAGCAAGAGGGGCATCCTGGGATGGGCCACACCTAGCCTGTTACTGCTGAGTTCCAGCAGCTGTAACTCCACCAGGTGTCTTGGTACAGCAATACACAAAATCCGGGGCCGGTTCAAGAGCTGCCTGCATGCAGCTTCCCTCCCCTCCATGGAAGATTGTTCACTGAGGCGCAAGAGTGGGGCAAGACATGATCCATATACACCAGGTATATGACTCATTAACCATCTTTTATTTGGATTTTTTTTTTGTTTTGTTTCTTTTTCTTTAAAAGCGGTGTGTTAACATCAGTTTTTCTACGTTTTCAGACTCTGTACAGGTCTTAAAAGCAAATAAGCAATGCTTAATGTACAAAGTAAAACCAGAAAACTAGAAAAATCTGAATAAAATGGAGCAAGTTGCTGTCAGGGGTACAGTACAAATTAGTAATTAGATGTCATCTGAAGTGCAATATCACTGCAATAAGGATGAGTCAAGGAATGAAATAAAAATACTCTATTTTAAACAAACAGTATATATATATATTTATATATATATATTTATATGTATATATTTTACAGATAGTAGACCCAGTGATATCTGCAGAATTGTAAAAACATATTTACAAATGACTTTTTTTTTTAAACATTACATATACATCAGCACCATAGTAAGAAATTAAAAAAAAAAAAGCCCCAGTCAACCCAAATCTAATAAAATCTATTCTCTAGTACTTGATCCCAGTACGGAGTATTTGGAGGAAGCTTTACAAAGACAGCTTCACCACCATATATCATCAAGGCCTGTATCTCCCCCATGCACACTGGCTTGCATTGGCTGCTGTGTGGTGGATGTGTGTTTCTAAGCTCCCCGTTCCCACCTCCGTGTTGGGAGGTGAGCCCCGCTCGCTCTCACCCAGGGCACAGGTGCTGTGCTGTCCCCAGCACTGTTCCCTGCCCAGCAGGGTGGCTGTCTCCTCACCCTGTCACAGCTCTGTCACACAGGAGTGTGCCCCATCCCCACGCTGGCACACACAGAGCCACGGCACCCTGGTCCCTTCAGGGTGCTGCTTCTCCCAGTGTTTGCCTATCGCTTCCATTGTGACCAAGAGATGCTGACCCTTGGGATGAACCAAAAACTTTGGCTGGTGCTCCCTTTCACTGAATTGGGGCCCAACCTGGCTCCTACTGAAGCCGCAGGCATGCTAACCATGCTCATCATCCTCAGCAGGAGCTGGAATTGGCCCTCGTGCTGTATTTTATAAAGGGGTCAGCTAAAAGAGATGTGATTAAAGCCATTTTAAAAAATGTAGCAGTCAGGGCAGGCTGGATTGATGGCTCACCTTGAGCACATTAAAAATGCAGCTTGTCCTGCTGCATCGCAGCATTTAAACAGGTAACTCCCCCAAATAGGCAACCCCAGCAAGGGAAATTGCTCAAAAGGGAGCTTCAGTGGGGCACTGAGATGGCTCCAGACTCATTTGCTGTCCCTCTTTAATATGAGGCATGTCTGTGCTCCACTGGGAAAGGCAGGATGTGAAACTGCCAAGTGCCAAGGCCCTCGGCTTCCACGGAATTCAAGGGCTCAGCACTCGGCACCTCGGGGCCCAGGGAGAGCAGCACAAAAGGAGGTGATCAGGAGCTAGGGAATTGGGACTGGCACTGACACTGCTGCAGAGCACAACTCATGGCTCACAGAGGCCAGTGCTAGGCCAGAGGGTGCTAAAACTCTCGACTGTGGGTCATGTTAACATTTCTTATATGCAGAACTATATAACCTGATGAACAGCTCTCAGCTGAAAACACGAAAGAGGTAATAGATTCCAGAAAACAGCCTCCAACTGCAGTTTGGGAACCCTGCTGTACACACTCAGAATGGCTGGTGACTTCAGTGTTGTGTGAGATCTATCACAGCTTCATCACAGGGCTGCTCAGCACTGGTCCAAACAGTGGAGATAGTGATACATCCCTATTATCGAAAACCTCATTTGGGCAGACCCCATGCTTGTAATATCAATTATTTTATCCACTTATGAATGTTCTTTACAGTAGTCCTTCACCGACTCCTGTTCTTCAAATACTGCAGTGAGTTTTATTCTAGTAAACCAGAGAGATTCGACCAAACATCTCTTTAAAACTGAACGTATCACACCGAGAGCCCAGACACCCTGGGGTAATACTACCTGCCAAACCTGCACTTTTCAAGAGGGGAGGAGAAAATCTTCCTGTGTGCCAAACCCTCGCTGTATGTTTTCTCATGCCTGTTTTCTCCTCCCCTGCCGGCTCTTGCCTGAAAAAAAAGTGCAGCCAGCTCAGCTTGTTTTACATTGAAGGAACAGGAGGGGAAGGGAGTGAACTGAGAACATCCTGGGGAGGAAGGAGAGGGAACAACCAGCTGAGGAGCTCTGCTAATGCCTCTTGGTACCTCTCAGCCCTTCAACACCCCAGGCAGCTGGGCCACGCCAAGTGCTCTGACTTGGGAAGCACAATTTCAAGTCCCAAGGGGACTAAGCAGTTCATTAAGTTTACCCACCACTAAGCTGTCTGCAACAGCAGCCACATAATCAATCTGCCCTCACAACGCTGCCAAATTTATGTTCTTCTGCACTTGTAGTGGGGTTTATCACTCCACAGTGAAAATGGCGACCTCCCTGTGACTGTTTAGGTTTGTCATGTGAGTGTTGTGCATTCCTTCAGGACAGCCCACAGCCAGCCCCACTGGCCTGGCCATGGCTCTCCCAGACCTGCTTGCCCCCAGGGTTAAGCCTGTTTCTGACCGGGGCCTGTGCAATCACCCCTGGATGTCTGTAGGCTTTGCTCCCAGCTCTTCCATCTGCTTCCCTGGAAGCTGCAACGTGCACAGTCATATAAGGTGGGAGATATTGGGACCACCCCACACCACTGTGCAATGAAGCCTTGTTTTAAGTGGGGAGAGAAGGAATTTTCCCAGCCAGACACATCAGCTGGCTTTTCCAGTTTCCTCATTCTGCCTCTCTCACACACACAGAGTGGGAGCTGCCACGCAACAAAGATTGCTTGGTGACAGTTTTGGGATGCTCATGTTTTCATCATCCCCTGAATCTTCTCAAGTTGGCTAAAAGATCAGCTCGGTTTGCACAATTAAAAACAAAAGAAAACAAAATTACCCCAAACCAAACCAACACAAACAAAAACCAACAATCCAGGGATGGGGAGAACATCCAACTCCCTCTTTGCCTTTTCAAACCTAACAAAATGTAACCAAAGCTCCAGACTATACAATTCCATTCACTGGGGGTTTCCAAACAACTCATCGAGTTCTTGAATCCACTCATCCCCTGGCCCGCTCTTGATAATGGAGTCCACAAGGTCTGTGCCTTCTGCTAAACTGGAGAATGAGCCCCCTGCTCCTCCATTACTGTAGTTGTAAGATATGTCCTGAGTGGGATTCCTCTCGTAGGCCGGACCTTGGCCGCTCTGAGCAAAGGTCCCACCTGGCATTTGCTGCGCTGGGGGCTGACTGAAGCCTGACATGGCCGGGACCCCTTGGCTTATTGCTGGCATCACCATCGGCCTGGCCTGGCTGGCTGCCTGTTGCCCAGCGAGGGGCTGCAGCAGCTGTCTCCCCAGCGCTGGGTTCAGGGCTCTCACTGTCCCACTGGTGTCCACAACCGTCTGGTTGAGTCCCTGTGGGAAGTGCTGCTTGGACAGCCGTGGCTGCCCGGGTGGCATCGCGTACGCGGTGCCGTTGTTGAAGGATCCCATTTCGCCACTAGTCCTTCCAGGTATGCCTTGCAAGCCTCGCTGCTGCCAGTTCTGTGATCCTTGAGGGACAGCCCCCATCAGGTTCTGAAGTCGTGGTGCTTGTGGCCTTGGCAAGACCTGGCCCACAGGTCCTTTCATCTGCTGCTGATGCTGGGGAAGAGCAGAGTTTACCAGCATGTTCTGACCAAAACTGCCAACCATTCCCACCGCTTGTCCAGAGGCAGGCTGCCTTGTTCCCTGGCCTGCGCTGTGTGCCATGTTCATTCCGCTTTGGTTTGGGTGCTGCAACGTTTGGCTCATCCCTGTGCTCATGCTGTACATTCCTGGCTGGCTGGAAGAGGCGTTGCTGTAAGGAGTCATGCCCATATCCGACTGGCCCGCAGTGGTGGGCAGCGTGCTCGGGGTCTGGGAGGGACCCATGGCCATCATGTTTGCATTCTGGGCCATCATTCGGGATGTCCTCATGCTCTGGAGAGCTACTTGGTTTCTCACAGCCACTATATCCTGGGGTGAACCTGCACCAAAAAGGGAGGAAGGTAAGAAAAAGCCCACAACCCTGTAAATCTCAATTAACACGCTTTTGCATAAGAGAGAATCTGTAGGAGCGTCCTTGGCAGCACTTACCTTCTTCAGCTACACCTAATTCAGCTTCTAGCAAGCAAATGGGAAAACTTCCACTGGTCTTATTCATTAGCAGCAAAGCAGCTGAACTTCAGTTTACCATTTGAAGCTCTCCTTTAAATATCTGCATTGTCTTTCAAAAGTAAGCCTTGAAAATGGAAATGTCAGTCTCAGAAGGCCAATCAATTTTTTTAATAGCTCAGGAGGCATAAATGAATGGATTTTCTATAGCATAGCTACTGATTAATTCTATGGAAAGAAGAAAAATTGGGTTTTTGTGGATGTTGAAAGTAGGGAGAGTGTATTAGTGAATCAATACTATAAGCACATTTTACTTCACCTTAGGCCAGTGATGGGAAACCAGAAAATCCTAGCCTTGTTAAATTCCACACTGTGACAGATAACCATTCTTGTGTCTTACTTTCAGGGGTAGGGGGGAACTATTGATTTCTGGGAAGCCAATATGCTTCTGTATTTGCTATCTTTAAATAAAGACAATTACCTGGAGCTCAGATTATGCCATGGGTTCATTGTGGATTTTTCACAACCAAATACAACAGTCAGATTTGAGTCACTAACTAAATAGTCAAATTCTTCAGATTTGAGTCACTGACTAAATACAACACTTAGCAGGTGAAGCTTGGAGTGTATGAGGCACACAATTGCTCCAGGCTCAAATGTTATTAAATGCCAGGTGTAAATATAAAATCATTGCTTAAGAGTTCAGAACTGTACAACAGAATCTGAATGTTCTTAAATCAGCCCCTATTTGCTGTCCCTCAGTGGCAGACAACAACCCTGAACAGCCATGGGGAGTGGAGAACACTGGTCCCTGTTATTGATGCTGGCTTGGTTTCCATTAGAAACCGGTCTGGATAAAAGAAGCAACATTTCTGTACATGTCATTCTGTTATATAAAGCAGAGGAAGGCTACAACTCCATTTTCTGCAGCACCACAAGCTTCTGGTGTGTGCTTTTAGTTCCAGCACACAGCTAAATGAAACATTTTGAAGTGAGACCATCTGGATCCCACTGGAACAGGCCACATATAGTGTCAGCTTTTACTTTATTCATGCTATCAAACTGCTTTCTTAATGATTGGCACTGGAGTTCCCTTGATTTTTCTTAACTTAGATCAGCTCCTTCCCATGATTAGAAACAGTCTTTTTACCATGACTCAAGCAAGTACTTAAGATACAGATAATGTTGAAATCTTAATTCATCTTTAGCTATTTTTAATTGAAAATGGCAGTTGAAAAGCTCCAAAAGGAGTCACTAACAGCAAGTGGTTCACATACTACTTTTGTTAACTACTGTACTTTGCATAAGTAACAGGAGATCAGACAAGGAATAGTTAAAAGAGAGATGAAACAGATTTCAAGGTTTTAGGCCACCTTCTGGTCTTACTTACACATAACCTACTGCACTGGATTACATTCATGTGACTAAAAAGGGGAAAATGGTGAACTATTTAAATTAGTTCTTTTATGAAAATGAATTCCTTGCTCTGTCAGATTAGCCTAAACTCTCTTCTCTGTTTCTTTTAAATAATACATACAAAGGCAGTGTTTCAAAGAAGCATGAATGCAGAGAGATTGTATGTGTGTATCTCAGTGGATGTCCGTGCACACGCATTGCTTGATTTTGGAAATGAATTACTGTAAAAGTAATTTCATACAGAACTTATGGTGCCAAAGATAAAAATGAGGAAGTCATTAGAAGAATACCCTGATATATGCCAGTAGAAGATGTGGCTGTCTGTTTCATGTCCTGGGAATCTGGCAGTGTGAAATGTCCAGAATTGCCTCCCTTGTTTTCTGTTGCATCTACATGATATTATCATGAATATCCAGCTCAAGTGTGTGATCATTTCATGTCTCTATAGAAATCATGGTTAGTGAAGACATTCAGCTGATGCTTTCCACCTAAAAAGCTCAGAATTAACTTATTTTCCTAAGCCAAAATGAATGCACTTATATTCTTCAGTTACCTGGGAGCACATCAAAATAAGTACTTGTGCTTTTTTTGAGATCATTAAAAAAATCTCTATTTACATCTCAGATATTTCACTGTGTTTCCCACACCTGATATTTATCAGTCCCTTCTCCAGGTGAGCATGACCTTTCTGAAATTCTCAGTTCATCTAATTAGATAAAGTGGGGAATGAAGGAGGGGCAAAACCAAGGTACAGTCAGAAATGCTATCAGGAAAAAAAATCTCATAAGAGTAGAGGCCAACAAGATAAATCCATGAATGAATCCATGATATTTGAATGTCAAAGGGGCAAAACAAATGCAAAAAAAAAAAAAAAAGAGAGAGAGAGACAGAAAGGGAAAAAAAGAGAGAGAAAAAAAGAAAAATCAAGTTGTTTTCACTGAAGAGAGCAGAAAGGAAAATGTAAACTTAACTGAATATGCAAACTTGGGCATTCCCCTTTGGTAAAATATGTGGTGTGTGCAACAGCCTGTATTCCGCTTCTGCCTCACTACTTAAACCCTAGTAGCCACAAACTCCACAAGCTTTCACATATGTGCTATCTTAAGGGCATTGACTCCAAAACAGGAAAAACAATTTGACTTTTACCTTGGAATTGGTTGACCTGTTGCACTGGATATGGGCTTCGCTGTTGATGCAGATGCTGCCGAGGCAAATGTGGCTGCTGCTGCATCTGCTGAAAATGAGACAGAAAGAAAGCAGAAGAGAAAGAGATAATTAATTAATTAATGGGCTGGTGGCAAAGCTGCAGAACTTGCAGTGGTTCTTATCTGGTGAGGTGTTCTGGAAAGACAGGCAGAGTCGTCTGAAGACTCCTCCTCAGAGAACTTGGACTACTTAGTACTCAGAATATTTTTGGCTCAAAAAGGAACATGCAGTGAGTCCAACATCATTGCTCCTTACTTACAACCAGTTCATCCTCATCTCTACAGCATAAGCTTAACTATCTTCAGGGAGAAAGGAGAGGAAGGGATGTGAACTAAGTCTGCTCACCTAGGTCTAAGAGCAACTGTAGACAGACAGACAGACAGACAGACAGACAGACACACACACACACACTTTCCTTTCTTCAGTCCTGCCAAGGTCCAGAGGTTTGTCTTCCTGGTGCAAGACTTTACTCCATGTCTGCACTTACAACACTCATCTGCAAGGATTACTGCATCCTGACCCAAGCACTGCAGCCCTTGGAACATTCCTGAGCCAAAACAGGAATGGATTACTCAGGCACATTTCCTCTGCTGCTTCAGTGAATGATATTTGGGGAGTAGTGACTGCAAAATGCTCCCTTGATCCAGACCACATTGCTCCTCTGTGGTTGTTTTCTATGAATACTTGTATTTTAGAACAGAACCAAAGGCTGATTATAAAAACAGAGCTTTCAGATGCTAAGGTGTACTCAACTAAGCAGTTACTGAAAGGGCATGTCTTGAAGCATCACCTGCAGCTGTACAAGTGCTGTGTCCAAAACCAGTGATGTGTAACAAAGGTGTGAGAATGACAGAGACAAGAAAGAAGGAAGGACTAATCCCTGCATTCCTAAGTAGGTGTTACACGCTATCAAAAAGAAAGAGGGACTCTTGTTAGGCACAAAGTACCCCGAAGTTAGGAGCCTGGGGACTGTAACTTTAGCACTTTTCATCTCTGAAAAGTGTGTCAGCACACTTGACAGCCTTAGCTTGGTGGCCTTTTAACACTTTCGGGCTTGCCTTTGGCATCCAAGTCACTGACTGGCTCTTGGCTTTGTGCATGTGAATTGGCCCAATCCATGGGATGCATTACTACATCCTTACTCTCTTGCACTTATTCACACTTGAATCAGTTCAGGCAATCTTTATCCTAAATACTTCTAGGAGCATCCTTCCTGTTCACTGAGAGTAAATTTTTCTGTTTCTCAGGAGCAACAAGAGAAAGGGAGGCAATCTGTATTTCTGTGGTTACATGGCATGCATGTGTTCTAACACGAATTCAAGCAGATGATCTTAAGATGTTTTTTCCTTAGCAAGAGAGGAGAAGCAAAGCTTAAAGCAACTGCTGACCTACCAGAGCATTATCTAAGTAACATTAGGGGGCTGCAACTTTAAATTTGAGTGTGATCTTGTAGGAAATCAAGAGTGTGGCTTTCCACTGGCTTTCTCTTGGGCTCCTTTAAAACTACAGCTGAATGAAGCACACAGCACTATTCAGAGTTTAACATCCATATTGCAAAGCCCAGGAGATCAGGAAGCCAGGTGATAGCTCCGATGCAGCTCTTCTACGTTGCCACTGCCAGACATGGTTTTACTGTTCTCCCTCTTCAGTCTCTGGTTCTCCCCTTGCTGCTGTCTCTCCCTAATTGCTCCTCCTGGCACTCAATAAACCAGATTAAGGAATTTTTCTGGGTAAATAGCAACATTTTTCTTCACTAAGTCTTCTTTTAACCCATGTCCATTCTTTGCCCCAGATCCCTGTGCAGCTGTGTACAGATTTTGCCAATGCAAGACCAAGATCAGAGCTCGGGGAGAGGACCTGTGACTGTAACTGCAGCAGAGTCTGCTTCTGCTGGAGTAAAGGCATCATTAGATGCCAGGTTAAGAGCTAACTTTTCCAGTGCCTAAAATCCAAATTGGTGATCAAGCCCACCATTCCAAACGTGGGTAATATTTGCCAAGGTAATGGTCAGATTGATACAGTTGTCTCTTCTTTGACAACCATTGCTGAAACGCCCTGAAGGACTCAACAGAGAGAGAATTCCCAAATCTAGAAGGAAGGGCTGGTGCTGCACTGTCTGCGCTGTCTCACGCTCATCCAGCACGCGTTGGAGACAGACGGATACCGTACCTGCTCCGCTAGGATCTGCTGCTGCTGCTGCCTCTGCTCCCGGAGAAACTGCTGCTTCTGCTGCTCCATCACTTGGAGCTGCGCTCTCTGCTCCATCAGCATCTGCTTCATGATGGCTGCCTGGGGCTGGCTCCCAAGGAAGTGTCCCCCGGAGCCGCTGCCTGTGACTATGCTGCCGGAGCCTGCCGGGACAGAAGGCTGCATGGGCCCTGTGGAACGTGACAATCCCACCTGGTGCTCCTGTGCAGGGAGAGAGGGAATGCCTTGTTACTGGCTGCTCCACAGGCAAAGGGAATCACAGCTCACCAAGCTGAGGAGGCACAGAGAATGTAGGTGAAGCCTGGAGAAAGACCGAGCCATGGACTGCTCCCCACAGGGAATAGGTTCCTCTTTTCTCCTGGAATTCAAAGCCCCTCAGGTAAAGTAGGAGCACTTTATAAATAATTAATAGTGAAATAATGAAGTTGTGAGATAAGTTTTTTTTGTGCTTCTTCCTTTCCGTTTCCCTCTTTGTAACAGCAATTTAACACAGCCCCTTGGATTGAGGAGCCAAGGTGGTAGGTGCACACAACGAATAGTGGGAGCTGCCAGCCCTAATTCTTCTCCAGAACTTTAACTCCATTATGTGTTTATTGAAGATTTCCATCCTGCAGACCCGTGCGTGTGGCTGGAAGGAATCAGGGAAAGCGTCTTCCTGCTCACACCCCACTCTCTCTTCATGTTCTAAATCCAATTTGTTGCCTTTTAGTGCTGGGAAAAGCACCGACGAAAGGTGGGGAGGGAAATCCCAACTCGCGGAGGGACGGGATCGGGATCAGCGGAGCCTTCCCGGCGCTGCCGCTGCCGGCAGGTGGCGCTGCTGACCCGCGGCCCTGCCCGAGCGGGGCCGAAGGGAGCCGAGCGGGGCCGGCTCTTCCCGGGAACTCCGGGGAGCATTCCCGGGATCGGGCTGCGGTCTTCCGAGCCGCCACCGCCCAGCCCGAGGCTGTCCCGCGGCCACGGCAAACGGGACTCACGCCCAGTGCTCCCTAGGGGCCCGGCCCGGCGCCACGCCGTCGTTGATGCCGTGTTTGACAACCAGTGACTGCGTGCCCGGTCCCTATCTCGGGTGCTAAGAGCCCGTAGAACCTCCTAAATTGATGACTAGAGACGACAGGTACTTATTGACAAACCACCACCTTGATGGCAGGGTCCTGTGTCGCTTCAGCATCCTTTGTGCAAAGCCCAGCAGGGTGACGCTCAGACTCGCCCGCCTCGCTGGTGCCTGAGCTGTGTCAGAGCCACGGTGTGATCTGGGCGTGCAGAAAGGGCATCGTGCAGCACCCACCCCACCCCGACCAGGGAAAGGGTTAAGTTCAGTGCTGGAGTGTGGCTTGGGAAATGAGGATCAGCCTTTCTGCATGAAGGTCAGGTTTTCAAGGACCCTGAGGAAATAACAAAATACAATTTGTCCACATCTCTGCTTTTCACAGATACTCCCTGAAGGGCTCTCTGCTGAAAGGCAGCTCTCTGACATTTAGGTTCTTTGCCCTTCTAACATCTATCTTGGTTTGAAAGTTCTCTCCCTGTTCCTCTTTCCACTTCTGCCCTAGTCCCATCGCGCAGTGCACTTTGCACTTTACAACCTGGTCAAGCACAGTCCCTGCAGCATCCCAAGGGCCAGGGCTGCAGCAGTGGCTGGGTCCGCCCTACGCTCGGGTCAGGGAATCACTAAGGATCCCTTAGCTGCTCCTGCACCAAACCCTTCACCCACCCCTGCTGCTGAGCTCCTGCTTTCTTTGCTTTGGGGGGGACACACACATTTATTGGCTGCCTCCAGCAGAGCTGATGGAAAAGGCTTTTTCCTACCACCCCCTGGCCCTCCCCCGGCTTCTGATGAAGTCATCAAGCTACCAATTGCATAACTGATGCACAGGACTATCCTGTGTTATACTGGGATATGGGCCAACAGCTTCCATTTATAGACAAAAGCAGGGCCATGCTGCCAAAATAACAGAGCCTTTGCTGCAACCACTACAAGGCAAAGAAAAAGGAGGGGAAAAACCCCAGGAGCCGAAGGGCATGCTGTGAAGTGACATCCCTTGGAGCTTCCTCTGTGAGCTTCAGTGCACAGCTGCCTTTGGGGCTGCAGACCAAGTCCTCATTGAATTGCTTTCAAAAAAACCCTCTTCCTACAGAACTCCTGTCCTGGCTGCTAATGCACACACGGGTACAGCTGAGAGACACACTCACCCACGCAGAAAGCACTCCATTCTTGGATGGATTATGTTATAAATTAATTCTGGAGTTTTAAATGAAGAAAGCTTTGAAAGGAGCCCAGTGCACTGCAGCCACAGCAGGTGAAGGAAATGCAAAGATTAGCACACAGGTGTCACTTCCAGTGCTGTGTGTTTAGTCTTTTCGAGGTACATCACGAAAACTTCCTGTTTCTGTTAAAGCCAGGGTTTCTTCATCTAGACCACCTTCCTGCCCAGAACATTTATTCTCCTTTCCTTTTTTTTTTCTTGGCAAAATCTCTTCCCAGCTGATGATGAAAGGCCCTTCTGAGAACACTGGGAGCAGCCCTGGGTTGTGTGTCCTGAAAATAAGAGCACAGCCCAGGCGAAAGGTCTCTGCAGGCACGAAAATGCTCCCTTAGCACCTGGGAGCAGAGCTGTTTCCCCAGAGCTTTAGCTCTGCAGCCTGGCACTGCTGCTGTTGTCCTCCAAGAGGAGTATGTGGAGATGGGCAATGGGCAATGTGGCAGGGAACTAGGGATGGAGGAAGCAACACTGCATTCTACAGGGCTGCCTCTTACAATCCATGGCAGTTCCAGACCTAGATGCAGTCTCACCAAAGGAGCCGAACACCAAGTCAAGTAACTCAGCACTTCCACACCTACAGAGCTCAAAAACCAAACTAATCCAAGCTTCACTGACAGCCCTCTTTGCTCCTGCTCTGCCTGACTGCTCCCTCCTACTGCACCCTGAGCCTTCTTGCTCCTCCTCATTCCCTGCTATCCCTTTCTCCTTCCTACACCCTCTACCCAGCCTCTGCATTTTCCTTTCTCCACCAACTGGCAAATGCTGGCTCTTGCTTCACTCTCCAGACACCCCCATCAGCACGCAGCCTGTAGCTGCAGATCACCCATGCTGGTCTCCCCACTGGCCCATACCCACAGCTTGGCTCTCCCAGGAATCTGCAGCAGCAAGGGGACTGCCCAGCTCTTTCCCCCAGGTGCCTGTGCTCATGTGTTCAGGGGTGCCCTGTGGGCAGGTAGTCCCCAAAGACAGTGATAAAATGCCCTGGAAGGGGAAACATATATTGTATTCTCAGGTTGTGATATCTGGGAAAATGGTACAATGTGATTTCTCATTTTTCACTCTGGCTCTTTTTAACACCACCCAAAGCCACTGTGTGCTGCTCTCAGGCTGCAAACAGCTCTCTCCTGCTGACAGTGGCTCGAGCAGAGTCACAGGCGTTCCAGTCGGGAGCAGTGGTGCTGCAGCTCTGCCGCAGGGTCCTCACCGAGGCACAGGTGAAGCCAAGAGCTGGTTACATAAAGGGAGGATGGTGCCAAGGCCCCTCAGCTGTGACACAGAGCGAGTTCAAACACAGGCTGGCCCTGCCCCTGCAGCCTCAGCTGCCCACTTTTAAGGCAGTCCAGGACAGAATTAAGAGCTTGGCCCCTGGGAGCAGAAGGAACCAAAGAGCTGCCTGTTCACAGAGCTGTTTCCAAATGGTCAGCATAACATACCTGGACAGGTCTGTAGAACTGCAGGGCAGCAGGTAAGATGAAGTTGTGCAGAGATCTGACTGCTTACTTAGTGCCTCCTCCATGGGAGTTGCCCCCTGTGGATAATCCGATCTTTAGTTAAGCGACAGGAAAATAAATCCTGTGTTCTCCCAGAGTATTTCCAGGCCTCTACTGGAGTGATGGAATACTCTGCAGGAGCTCAGAGTAACATTTGTGATTTGTACAGTTGTGCACAGTAAAAGGATAACAAAGGGGAGGGGAAATGAGATTTTCCTCTTTGTCTCAAATCTTACGTGCCTCTTCCTTATCACGCAGTAATTTATTCCTTCCGCATGTCATTCAATCCCCAACTGCAGCTAAAAGCAATCACACCATTTCCTTTCAGAAGAAGCAGAACGACCACCAGCTGAAGCCCCAAGAACCAGGCAGGGACACCCAAACCTGCCCATTATCCCTCTGTGCACAGCCTGATACACGTGGAGGAGCCAGCTCCGCTCCCACAGACCAGGGAACCAAAGTGGCACCTCAGGTAAAAGGGGGCTGTTCCAGGCAACTACTGGCAGAAATCAACAGAGAATGGGTATTCCACATCTGGGAGCAAAGCGTTGCCCAAAAAGCTGAGAGAGACATAGACTGGAAAGCAGGGCTGTGAATGTGTAAAATGGACAAACAGACATAATTTTCTGTGCTGTTCTGCGTCGTGTGAGTGAATGGATATTGAATATAAAAAGCAAATAGAAGCCAGGAGGTAGCTTATCCTGCACACTGCATCAGAAGAATGACACTAGAAAAATGTATACAATCAGACATCTACATTTTAGAGTCAGAGCAGAAAAAGTAGACAAAAAAATGATTTGTGGCAGAAAATGCCTGCCAGCGAGTGACTTAAAGAGCTCAATCCATTTAGCTTACCACAAAAAGAACGGAGAGATGCTTTGACCATGGTGGATAAAAATACCTTCATGAGAGAAGAAATTCCTTAAAGAGCTCTTTTATCCAGTGAATAAGGCAAAACCAGATACAAGGACTGGAAGCTGAAGACAGATTCAAATCAGAATCACATTTTGACCCTCTGATTCCATTACCCATCAGAAATGGCAGATCTCCACAATGTGATGTCTTCAAGGATGAATGCCTTTCTAGATAAACACAACACTAGTGCAGTGGAATGGGTGTGATGTACAAGGCAGAACAGCACTGTCTGCCCTCACCTCTACACAGCCCAGAGCTGCTGCTGGGGACACAGGCACTGCCTGCATGTCTGTGTGTTAAGAAGAGGGATCTCCAACCTATTACTGGAACAAAAAATATTACTCCATTTCCATACACTAGGTCACAGTAAAACATCTCTGCCCAGTGTTTGCAGAGCAGCCTGAAAGCACATTCCTATACTCCCTCAGAAATATTTCTGTGGAATTCCTTGTAATGTTGTGACTTATTGTGTCTCGCAAGGATCTTAATCCTCTCTCTCTAAATCAGACTGCCCACAGCAAAGCCACCTTTTTCAGAATAGTACCATCTGACAGACTAAGAATTACAAATCCTTTAATTTCAGACTTCTGGGGGTGTTTTTTGCCTCAGAAAGCCCATCCTGGAGCAGGAGGGAGGAAAGCTAATGTGAAGCGTAAGGATAATCACTGCTAGAGAGCCCCTGGAAAGAGGGAGAGAAGAAAAATGGAAGATGAAAGCAGGCAAATGGTTTAAACAAACACTCACACAGGGCCAATGAAAAGAGGGAACAGAGGGAAAATGACACAATAAAAATAAATGCTGTAAGAGAAAGAAAAGCTTCTAAGCACACACAGGGAAAAATATGGGGCTTGGAAAAAGCAAAAGTGTAAGAAAAAGATGCTCTAATGGAGCTCTCTAGAAGTTAACACTCCCCATTATCAGGCAGCCCCTTTCCTTCTAATGGCCTGAGCCTGTACCACATTATCACCTTGGACCCCATGGAGCTCACTGGTTGTTGAGGTATTTTGAAGAGCCTGGCTCTAGCTCACGCCTAGCAGAAGCTGCCTGAAGTCTCCTGTGGATGACTGCAGAGATTTTTTTTTTTTTTTTTTACTCTAGCTGGAATTTTGTTAAACTTCCTCCTGGTTGTTTTGTTTGAGCATAAACAAAAGGTATTTTTTCACACTTAAAGGTGTTTTTCAGATCCTTTTTTTCTGTGCTGTGATAAATTCAATCTTTCATTTTTAGAAATTCCAACTTGGCACTTGTGTTGCTCCTCAGCAAGCAGTGTGTAATTTGCCAAGCCTGAAAGAATCCTGGCTGACAAATAAACACAGTGGGCCATATGCTCTCCTTCCCATATGCAGAAGGCACCTTACCTCAGAAATTGGGAAGAAGCTGCAATCACCCCCATGGTGTTGCTTCTGCCAAGGCAGAAAAAAAAAAAAAAATCCACAGAAAAATGTATGGCAAAGGCTCTCACAAAGTACCCCTCTTCCTGCATGGCTCCAGGGACCTCTCCTGCTCTGTCCCTGCCCCGGTGACTGGTGTCTAGCCCGGTAGGAATGCGGGGAGGGGTCAGGGAGTGTGTCCCCATGTCCCTGGTGCTGGCAGTAAAGCTGTGCTGTCTTCCTGGGTATTTCCTGTCCCAGTTACTTCTTTCACATTTCTCTCTTCTCCTTCATTGACACCGTGCTTTCAGGAGAGTGAGATCACACGCCAGCAGGATTCAGGTGAAGAGAGGATTTCCTTCTGCTCTGTGCCCATACGGGACACAGAGGGACAGTGTACCTTGGATACACAGTAACTCAGATCCCTGGTGGGCTTCAGCAGATTGTGAGTGCAATAAAAGCATCGGTGCTTATGAAGAATGCTCATCTGTACCTATTCATGCAGAAATTCCATGATCTTCCTCTACCTGACAGTGACTTCAAAGAGCTGGAATAACTCCCTTGCCTTGTTTGCATGTGCTCGTCTGTGCAGCCCCTCTGGAGGTGGGACTTGCATCTCAAATCAAGAACCAAATATTTCCATAGGATAGCTGGCAGGACCAAGATAAGTGGTCCAGCTGCCTGGCAAAGCAACAGGATCTTTGCTATGCTTTCACATAACTGGCTGCTGATAAACCAAACTGGTTGGGATGGTACTACCAGGTGTAGGATTTCATTAGCCTTGTCTTTTAACATCCTTGAATCCAAGCAACCCAGACCACCTAGTTCCAGCACTTGAAACTCTTTTGATTTTTGTTCCCTCTTGCATGTGGTCTTTGTGTTTCCATTAGCCACCTGGCTTTTACTTTGACACAGTTATCTTAGTCCTTACTGCAAACTGAGATGAGGCATTCTGATTTGGGCTATGCCTTGCTTGTCCTTAAGGTTTTTAACCTCGACATGTCCAATTCTGTATGGCTCCCTCTATTTTTACGACTAAGGAAAACCTCACAATTGAATTAATTTATTTTGCAAGGCCTAACTCAGCTCAGGTTTTAGAAGAATTGACTTTATCCCTACACTTCCAGGTCTCTAAGGTATAGCTTGCTTTGCTGATCAAGCCCTTATTAATGCTGTCTGAGGCTTTCTAGATGGCCTTGATACCTCTTAAGCTTTAGATTTCCTCTTCTTTTTTTTTTCCTCTCCCTCCACAACATGAATGCTTTTTTTGCCTCCTTCTATGCTGCCATTTTCCTAATGCCTACTTATCTTTTCCAGCTTAACTAGCCCTCCCAGCACAGCCCCAGCTGCCTTTTTGCCTTTTTGCAGCCTTGGACTCACTTCTGAAGCCCTGCCTTCACTGGAGACAGGTCTTTGCACAGGATTGTGTTGATCTCTCCCATGACAAACTTAAAGCAAGACATGATGTCCCTCTATCCCCACTTCCCATCCTGCCCAGGTGTCTGCTCCTGGCCACAGAGGAGGTGGCCTCATCAGTGGTCCCCAGCCCTTATTCCTGTCTTGGCAACCTCACTGGGTCCTCTTTTCTCATCTCTCTTACCCCCATCTGCCTTCTCCTTTTTTATATCTTGCTCTCCTCTTGCTCTTTCTCATTGCAACACAAGCATGCTTTATCTTCATGCTTAAAAAAAAATTCCAAACAACTCTTGACTCCTGGTGACTCTCCAGCTCTCAGTCTCTATCTCTTCTCACTGTCAGCTCTAAGCTTATTGAGTTTGCTGTTGTTAATTTATATGATTTAGACTGAATTTAGGCCCCATCTCTGACAGATTCTTTTTCAAACAGGCTTTCACTTCTCTCCTGTCACAGAACCAGAATCACAGAGTTTCTAATTTCCTTTGTCTGGCTGCAGCTCTGCACTACACCAGGTTCTCTGTCATAACCTGTCAGTTCCTTCTGGAAATCCGGTCCTCCTTTCCCAGTGCTCCTACTTGACTCCAACACCTTCCTTTTCTTGCTCAGGGTTACTCAGACTAGTTCGTCATTACTCACCCTCCCACCTGCTGCTGTTCTCTGGCTCTGTGTCCTCCATCCTTGTCTCCTTCCCTTCTCCCTCGTGTCTCAGAGTGAGTTCTCCCTCTTGTACACATTCAGGAACCTTCTCTGCACCACTCACTCACTGACCTGCCTCTCTGTCCCTGGCCACTTCCCGTTCGCTCCGACTAAACTCATGCCCTGCCTCTGGGATTAT
Source organism: Cinclus cinclus (assembly GCF_963662255.1). Lineage (NCBI taxonomy): Eukaryota > Metazoa > Chordata > Aves > Passeriformes > Cinclidae > Cinclus > Cinclus cinclus. The sequence continues at coordinate 64,268,465 of NC_085050.1, read as the reverse complement.
CTTGTGGATATCTGTCAGCTCAAGCTCAAAGTAGGCTCTCATCTTACTCCCTAGGCTTGCTCTCCTTCCTGCTCCTTCAGTCCCTGTCTGTCACTCAGTCCATGCCCTGGTTGTTATCTGTGCCCGCATGCTCCATGCAGTCCCATGGCCAGGCTCCCACTGCCTCACCCCCTGACACTTGGAATCTTACCCTGGCTGTAGTCTGCCCAGGTTCTGCTGTCCTGCTCTTTTATTTTTTTGCCTCTCATCCTGCCTGTGCCATCTCTCTCCTTGTGGCCCTCTCCTGGATTCCCTTTACTCTGGATTTCCATACCTTCCCTTGCTCTCAAATTCAGCTGCAGCATATGCCACCTCACACATCATCTCTCTTTCACTGCTGAGACTTTCTGTCACCCCATCACAACCCACTCTTTTCCACATGTTACAATTTAGCTAGAAGTGCCTTCACGCTTTCCTCCCTGCTGGATCTCATTCCTGGGAGGAGAGGCTCCAAATCACACAAATCTGACCCTGAACCGTGCCCCCAGTATAGTTATATTTGTAGAAGTTTCTGTCTCCATGATATCCAGAAGTCTGTTTCCTTGTACTCCCTGATGTGTTTGTCTCCCTGCATTATCTCTTATCTCACTCTTAGGTTAGAAGTATTTGTGGGGAAGGAAACATATTTACATCCTGCATCTGCAGAGAGCCCAGAACAATGAGACTCCTAAAGTGGGACTATGGCTCAGAGGTGCAATAAATTGTGTAACAAATCCAACTTCAATCTGCATATGGCTAAATACACTATTTTATATTTTGTAGGTGTGAAAACACCATTCTTTCACTGTGCCCTTGCTTCACTACTTCTTCTCTTAAAGAACATAATATAGGGATGAGCTATCGTACTGAAAAAGCCAGGAAATGTTAAGTTACAGTTCCCATGGCAATTGTAACTCAGCCCCCTCCAGTGCAGTACAAAGGTTATCACCATGTACAATAACAGGGGATGCTGAACACATGCAAAGTGACCAAATTACTGTCGTGGCAGATAACCAGCTCTTTGAACTTCTGTGCAGGTAAAATCTTAGGCATTTACTGGGCTTTTAGCATTTAAGTCTGGAAATGTGAAGTCCAATACCCTATAAATAAAAGTCAGAACTAAGTTATATAGCAAGTATCTGGTGCTGGCTTGGAGTCCTCCTTGAAGAGACACAGCTAATGGCAATAAGAAATACTTTCATTACTTTATGAGCTCTGGTAGCTGTCAACTGAGGGAGGGATCTGCCGATCTGAGAAATCTGGGGAGACATCAGTGTGTCAGAACAAGTGAAAAGACTTGACACAGAAGGCACATTTTTGTTGAGCAATTTGCATTAGCACTTCTGGACAAATTCTACATTTCACATGCAATTCACAAACTAACAGCAGCATTGCTAATTGGTGCAGTTGCCACTCAACTCTGGTGCCTTGTTTGAGCTATCACTAACAGGAATGAAGACTACAGTCTTTCTTTAGAAAAAAATGCAGCAATTATTTTCCAGACTTTGCGTTGGGTTCCCCCTGCCCCCACTTTCATCCTTGTAATTTCATTATCTCAGTAACTTAAAAAGGACATGGAACAGAAAAATGCAAATCTCAGAAAAGTCCTGCTGGAGTTATTAATTAGAAACACCACTGTTTATAAAGAATGATGCCCTTCATTAATACCCCTGCCATCACTGTGAATTTGACCATGTCTCAGGGTCCCAATACAAAGCTGTATGCATATCTGAAAAAAACCCAGTAAGTGGCAGAGCACTGGAGACTCAAATCAAGAACCAAACCAAGGTTATGCTCTGCAAAAATCTAAAATGCCGATGGAATGACAGGATCTCTCTGCTCCCTCTTAGGTGATATTAGAAGTTATTTAACTGAAAACAGGGCAGATCTCCCATCCATCTTCTTTATCCTTTGTGAAGTTGAGTCTCCTGAGAAAAGGAAAAAGCATCCATAATGCAGCTTTCTATTACCACTGCTTAGAATGTTCAGGCAGCTGCAGCTCAGCTGAGGGAAGGTTTGGCTGACTCATTTTTGTAAGTTAGATGGCTATTTTTAGGGAACATTTCCTTTAGGCCCCTACAGTGCAAAATCCAAAGGAGCTAATGACATTGTCAGGTGCATAGATTGTCAGTGACCTCCTCTAGCTGAGCATTCACATTTCCTTACTACATTTTTTTCATAATGTATAGTGAAAAAGGGAACAACCTGTAATTAAAGATCTTCTAAAGCAGCTTCAATACCTTTTCTATTCAAATGCTCAATGAGAAACCAATGTGCAATAACAAAAAAAAAGAACAGCATGAGAAAAACTATACATATGCACCTAGAACTAAATAAATCTAATTCTGAAGAATTTGGTGTTAATGGCATATTTTAGTTGCATCTCTATGGATGAATAAGTGTTTCTAATGCACTTGCATTCTGACCCTGACCTTTGTGCAGCTGCAAGAATCCCATTCCCTTTCTTGCTTCCCTTGAGATCTCCTTGGCCTCATCCTAAGGGAGTCAACCTGACTAACAGTTAGTTGACTGTTCTAACAGTCAACCTGACTGTTGTAGAAGTCACTAGCAAAAACCACATCTTTTCCACATCTCCCAGCTGTGCTCTCCTCAGAAGGAATAAGAAAAGCTACAGTAAAGCCAGGAGCCAGGAGCTCCCAATCCTCATCACGAGATCAGGTCCTGGACACTGATGTTGCTTTATTTTCTGCAGTGAAGCACAAAGCAGGTTGTTGGGCAAATTCCTGTAGTACAACTTTCTGGTGCAAGTAGCTCTGCTTGGGCTTCCTTCTGCTACACCTTGGGTTACTGGCACAGCAGTTACTTCCCAGTGTGTGACTAAACCCTGATTTGGAGGCCCAATTATTTTGAGTCTGACTGCACAGTCTTCTTGGTAATAATGTTATACACACCCCCTGCTTCCCAGGCTGAATCAGGTGGTATTTGGGGAAACAGGAGCTGGCTGGGAGCTCTGTGTGTGCCCTGTTCCAAACACTGGTTCCTCTCTGAGCATCCCACCTGTATTCACCTGGTGAACCATGTAAAAAAGGAGGCTCTGAAATCCCCGGTGATATGGGTTGCCTCCTTCCTTCCAGCTACTTTATCCTTTGTCTGTATTCAAAAGATTTTGCCCAGAGAGCTGGTACCTCAAACCCTTCACAAAGCAAAGCCAGCACTGGCTCTGTGAAACCATGGGCTGCACTTGTCAATGACAGAGCAGGGCTCCAATTTACCAGCACGTGGAGTGGCTGTCAGCTGTGAGTCTACAAAAACAGCAGAAACAGCCTTGGACCTTTAATGTGGAGGGACTGGGTAGTTTGCACCTTCCCACCCGCTTAAATATAGTTCGTTACAAAATACCAAACAGATGCATTCAGCCCTTTGTAGACATATCATTACCTTATGTATTCATGTAACACACATCTGTAGCATATTGGCCATACACCTAGTTGATGTGTGGGAGACTCCTAGGTTCAAAGCCTCCAGTGCTTCTTTTGTTCTCTAATGAATCCTTCTTTTGTTTTGCTCCACCTCTCCTTAGGTTGTAGCTGTAACTCTGTCATTAGCATCTGAATTTTTTTTCCTCCAAAACTACCTACAACACTACAATAGACTGGGTACTTAGTAAGAAACACCTAAATGAATCACAATTCTTACTTCAGACACGTTTAGCAGGTCTGGGTCACTTTTCAGCAGCACTGATGCTTCATTAGCAAACTTGGTAACCAAATATTCCCCCTAACACCGTGTGAGGTGAGATTCCTGTATCATATTTTAGCTGGTAAGCTGAGTTCATAATGTTTCAAATTAAATACCAGTCATCATTACTTACATAGGAGTGTGACAATTTTTGTGACTTTCTGAAGATTCTTATCTGCTTCTTAGTGTCCAAAAATCAAAGCACTCAGGTATCTCCACGGTATCCCCTGAAAATGTTGAGTTACATCCTTTGGGTGCAAACATTTGGTTGAATTTTCACCAAATTTCCACCTAATTACCCCACACCTGATTTTCTAGATATTATATATGAAAACACACATGTAAGACTGAGATATCTCTAGCACACAGACTAGCAGCTGTGGTGTCCATCAGAATCACCATCCATCCCGGTGCTGGGCACCTTTCTGGGCTTCACCAAAAGCTACCAACAAGTTCTGGGAAACAAGCAGCTGAAGGTGCTGCTAAGTATCTGTTACCACAGATAAGAAGAAAAGGACAGAAAGATAAGCACAGAAAGTCCTTACCCATTTGGCTATGAATGAAATGCAATGGGGGTTTTGCTTTTAGAAAAACGCCAAGTTTATATCCACTGAGTTACTGTGCTGACTCAGTGGGCTGACTCCAGGTCTTTCCAAGGTTGCAGACCTCTTCTCCAAGACATCCTAGGGACAGCCAGAGATAGTCAATGATCTGGGGCATTTCCGCTGTGAGGAACCCAGTGGTCAGGCAGGAAAGCCACACCACTGCCAGAAGTGTTGGGACTCTCCAGTACTGTGCTGCTTTTACACATCCCAGACATCTCTGGCAATTCAGCCACAGTGCTCTCAATTCCTTGTCCGGCAGTCAGAATACCTGAGCACCCTAGTAGGCAGTTCAGCTGTATAAAAAGGATTGGGATTCTTAACATGGTGACACATGCATAACTTGTCAGACATCTCCAAATTGTAACAGAGACATCATCAGACTTCAGTGTTCGGTTTGTCACTGCAAAAACATCAGCTCCTTAACAAGCACAACACATTAGCAATATGTATTGTTGCCATATACTCATCAACCAGAAGCATTATTTTTATTTAACTGTAAGTGGCATGTTTTCTTTGCTGGCTTCCTTCCAAATTAATCTGTTACTCTGAGCTGAGGTAGTAGTGCCTGTTTTCACTGCTTACAATGAGACATTTCTCTCTTAAGAGATATAAACACACCATTGCCTGAAAAAGGCAGGGTGACAATGCACAGGGGAAAAAAAAAAAAAAGAAAACAAAAAAACCCCAAGCATAAATAAGCTTCCTTCTTCCTCTCCCTGACATTTCAGAAACAATCCTGCAGCAAACTCAGCTCCTTTGACTAGCCACTAAAATGAGCAAAGATGCAATCCAGAGCAGAGCCACAAGCCTTCAAAAGCTGCTGGGGGAAATGGTACACGTACACTCGTGGAGTGGCCCTGTCTTCCTGCTGTTCCTCCTCACAGCAGACTGTGAACCTCTGTCCTGTGGCTCTCCACGATGACTCTAAGTACAGTGACAGCCATAGTTGTCACCTTCCTTTGGAAGCCCCTTTCCTTTGGAAAACCAAACAGCTCCACACTCACACAGATCAAAGGCCAAATGCACATACAGAGAAGGAAAGCTGCTGCATCTTCAGCAGGTGCTGGGCATGGACACAAATCAAGGCAAAATCAAGGTGCACAACCTGAAGGACTAATTTGCTATATTTCATTTCTTCAAAATATTTCCTTATAATCTAAATTGTGTGGCACCAATTTGGCAGTTAGGTGATTGTGAAACATGCCAGCACTGTGTGTCTCATTTCCAGGTTTTTACTGTTATCATCCCCCACTCAACTTGGCCTGCTTCAACATCTACTTTCTCATCTTTCTTAAATGCTGTGGCCTTGTACAAGTGAAAACCTACAACACTGTTCTGCAGCCAAAGTCTGCCTGAAGGGTGAAAAACCTTCCTCCTCAATGGTCACACGGCATTTTCTAGGGGTGTACAAAGAAGATTAGCACAGAGAGGTCCAAAGATTAGTTAAATACCAAAACAAACTTAATTGCCTAATTAATTGAACTAGGTCTCACCTCCTCCAGAATGACTCGATTTGTTCAGCACTGGAAAAGGCTGGTGTTGACACTGTCCCTGTTTGTCTGGCTGCATGTCAGACCAGGAAAGTATATTTAGCTCCAGTGTGCTTGCAGGATTGCATCTCACAACTCCGCAGGAAATCTCTGGAGTCAGAGCTAAAGATATCACTGCACAGTTGGAAATTCACAGCCAGCTGCAAAAGTGGGGCTTCAGTGGTGGTCAGAGTGCTCAACAGCCTCCTTTCAAATGAGCAAGGAGGCTGAATAAAACATTTCTCTGTGCTGGGTACAAGGCAGGCAGGATGCACCCATGGAACCCAAAATAGCAACAGAGGAGAGTCTTCTCTTGCTGAGGTAAGGCTGAATTGATACACCCTGCTCCCAGTCCCGTGCTCATGAGTAGATTGGAGGGGGAGAAGTCTGAGGAGGGAGAACTGAGGACTAATGCTGAACAAGCACACTGAGATCCCCTCCACCTCTGAAGCTTTCAGAAATTTTAAGAGTTGTCAGATCCATTTCAAGACAGAGAAATTGTAAAAGAGAACACACATCTAACATAGGCTTTCTTTTCTATAATGAACATCTACACACGGGTTGTGGTACCAATTCCAGGGCAAGTGAATAGCCAGAGAATCCTGTCAAATCCTTGTCCCTGATGTTTTTAAATGGCATTTTGCCCAATGCTCTCATGGCTTCTAAACAACCTCTCCAGCACTGGGCAAGCATTGGGTACCTTGGCCTCAACCTCACCTACTGCCTCAGTCTTGGAGAAGGATCAGGCCCTCCACTTCACCACAGTTAAGGCATGAATACCACACAGAACCTTTCCCTGCTGAGATAATGAAAGGGCAGGATGCAAAACCAGCTCCTGTTTGCTCTTAATAAGCGCTTTCTTAGGCTATCTTATAATTTTTTTCTCAAGTGATGGCTAGCTGACTGTTTGCATTTCATCTCAGCTCTGGGAATGCTCTGTACCGTCCAAGTAATTCCAGTCAGCCAGAGCACACCTCTCTTTGCTCAGTGGCAGGACAGCTCTATGTGTTTATGAAGCAAGATCAAAAAGGAGTAAATGTAAACAAGTTGTCCCTCTTTGAAGAGCTCCTCAGGATCCAGAGCATTCTGTCAATAGCAATGTAAGGAAGTACAGTGGCCTTAGGGTCCTGCATGCTGTTGATACAGGGAAAAAAAAAAAAAAGGAACTCACTTCAGAATCTTATTTAGATCAATCTGTTTTCTTTCAGGCAAAAAGCCTGGGGTGCCACCTTGCCTACAGCTGACTGGTCTCTCAAGAACAGATAAATTTCTTTGTTTCCAGACAGGTTATTAACTGGTGGAAAGGGGGCAGGTGGGTGTATGCAGCTTTAGAAAGTGTGCAGGATTGTGCAGATGTTTTCATTAACCCTACACAGCAGAAGATGTTGTAAAACTCATCTTTGGCAGCCTGATATATTCACAATGCAGATTTTTGGACAAATCACTACTGTGTCTGATACCTTAGCATCTCCCCCCCACAGAACAGTGACAGTTCCTCTGATTCCAAGAAACTGCCCCAACCCCAGCAAGGCAACAAGATCCAGGGAGCTACAGTACCAGCATGCTTTAGATACATTCTCAGTTAAAACATTTTCTCCAAATTAAACCCCAAAATTGTATTTCATGTCTTCTGCATGAAATTTTATGTCTTCTAAACAAATCAACTGACAAAAAAAACCAAAAAAACAAAAAAAACCACCTTCCTCAAGACCAAAGAAAGAAAATAAATGTCTCTATCCTATATGATTCCTGCTTCCTTTGAGCAATGTCACTAAAAGCATGGGTTAAGGAGCAGACAGGAGAAGGACAGCAGGATTATTGGCTAAAACTGAGGGATTTGTTGTGGCCCAGGCAGTGCCAGAATCTGTGGATGCTGAGACAAGCATCTCCTTATTTCTGCCAGGTGAGATAGAGCAGCAGAGCCCTACAAATCCATCACAGCTGTAGGGAGCTGACAGCTGCATGTTCCCCGTTCAGCAGACTGCTTCCCCTTTGTCAGGTGTCACTTGAGTGCTGCACACCAGCAGGCACACACCTGGCCCCTCCTTACAGGCACCTGTGCCACGCCAGAGCAAGGCTCAGTCGCTGTCGGAAGATTTAAGGGAGGATGTGGAGATGAGGGCCAAGGCTGGCCATGGATGCTGCTCTGGGCTGCTTTCGGGGCTGTGCTACACCACCAGCACTCACTCACTGCTGTGCCCACTGGAAGCAAAGTTTAGTGAACAGGAGACCACCCCCAAGCAGGGGAAACCCCAGAGATTCCGCATGAGTGGAAGAACTGAGGAAGGTGTGGAGCCCTTCTGCACCAAGGCTCTGGGGTCCAGCTGCCAGAGCATGAGGCTGTTCAGCAGCCTGATCCCCTGGGGTGGCTCTTCAGCATGGTGACAGCCCTGCAGAGCAATGCACCATGCTCCCAAAAAGTTGCCGTGCCAAGTCATCACCTGAGTGGCAGACAATGGGAGTCAAGCCACAATCCCCTGAGTATGCACCAGATGCTCAGACTGCAAAACCACTGCTTTGGTTAAGCTTTCTACACCTGTCTACACTTTCTATTATGTGATTTACTTTTAGCTAGAAAGGCTCTCCTTGGATAATCCCAGCATTTTAGACCTGTATTGCCAGCAGTGTTCTCTAAGGGCACTGTTTAGAGAAGTGTCACGTACAAACGACAGAATCAGAGAAGGCAGTGATGGAGAAGATCAGCTAGCCCTTCTCTCAGCTCCCATGAGGACTCTTTCGTCCAACACACTGGAATTACTGAATCTTGCAGCACATCAATGCTCCTTAACAAACAGTAAAAAGCCTGGGAAGAGGAGGTGATCAAGAAGTTGGTGATATATGCCCGTTAGCAGACAGGTCCTTCTAGAGACGGCCTGGAGAGTGCTCTTGTCAATTGGATGAGTGACATTTAAAAAAAAAAAAAGATACATGTGTCACTTTTCCACAGCTTCCCCCTGGCTCAGTTCAGACAATTATGGCATAACTACCAGGGTTGCGTTGAAACCCTCCCGTGTCAGAGTGTAAGATAGAGAGGGACATTGTCAGCTTCTTTGGGTATCGAAATCTCATTTGCAGGAAGGGAAGGCCTCCTCTGCCAGCTCTTTCTTTCACGTCTGAAAGAAGAAAGTCAAAGTCCGTACAAAGGAAAAATGTGGTGGGTGTTTTTTCCCCAGTAGCCTTTACCTGTGGTCTTTCATTCCCATGGCTGCTGGGAGAGGAGCCTCCTCAGGGGCTCTCTGGAGTAAAATTGCCTTGTCATTTCACAAAAGAGGAATGTTGCTTCCCTACAAGCCGCCTCCTGATGGGCTCCATCAGAAGGTTTCCAAGCTAGTTTCTGTCAGAGCCACTGGCATACCACAAGCCTGCTGTGTCCCAGCCCAAGGAGGGGTGACATGCCAGTGGGTACAGGCTGCACTGGCAGTGAAACTGCATCCCTGCATGTGCAGCAAGGTGAAGAACTTGACCACCCTCCCTGGATGCACTCCCTGAAGCAGCCACTTGGCACTGAGAGGGGAGATCTGGGAGCTTAACTTTAACCAGAGGTGCCTACTCAGACATCAGATGTCTCTGAGTTTCACTCAGCTCCAAAGTGCTGCTGAGGCTTGACAAACACAGCCCAATAGGAAGATGAGAGGATAGGTAAGAAAGTGATCTGCAAGCTTCCACAGCCTGGGAGTGAAATGCCCTACTCACAGACAGCACTGAAGGGGACAAGCAAGTGGTCAGGCTTCTAATGACTTGTGCCAAACAATCAACATCAAGCTGCAAATAAATACCACTGGGAGATGCAGCTCCCTGGCAATCACTGCTTCTGCAAGAAGCTCACAGAATGACAGGATGCTCCTGGTTTCTGGAGCGCTGCAAATCTCAGTGCTGCAGCTCTCTCATGTTTCAAAATCAGGAGTTTGTCTTGCCTTTCTCCACCAGAGAGTTAAGGACAGAAAGTACACCTGCAGCTGGTTCTGCTCCAGGTGTAAAACTTTACATCCATGGAGTACAGAAACTTGCCTAAAAGAATACAAGAGCTGTGGTGAAACTTTCAATCATCTGACTCCAGGAATCCAGGTCTTGGAGCAAAAACGAACAGATAAAATCCCAAAGTGTAACAACATTACCACTTGGCTTATACATGGCCAGATTCCACCCTTTTCCCTGAAAAAGAGACACCCTTTTCCCTGAAAAAGTCTGGGAAGGTAGAAGCTTAAGGCAAAATCATGTAGAAATTGATTAAATTTTTTTCTAGTGTTGCCAGTGTAACAAAATGTTATGATGGCGTTTAGTTATGTTTAGAACTGGAAAACAGGTTTTGCTTATTCCTTAATACCCACTTCTTAAGACTTTCCCCCCTAAAGCTGAAGTGGTTATCTGGAGCACTACAGGCAATTAAATACAAGGTGCAGCAGCCCTTTGCTTGTCCAGAATCCACTATGAGATCCTGAACATATTATAAAGTGGGGATAATATTTTCAGTGTGTTGTGACACATGTGCAGAGTGTTACTGCTTCTTCCACACACATCTCATTGTTTTCAGAGCAAAATTTGTTCTTGGACTCTTGTAGAGAGACCATGCCAAAAACAATGGATGTGCTTGTACACTTTCAAACACCAGGTTTTGGCTTCCTGGAGGGAATGCTTTTGTTGTAGTTTGGTTTACAGCAAAGGCCTCTTTCCAAAGGCACAGTGAACCACCATTGCGCAAAACAACAAATTTCGAGTGTTTCCCTCAATCACACACATGCTCTGTAGAAATTAAAGAGGATTCATTTGGGAAAGCAGGAATGGACTGCACCAAGGTCTGGAAGGAAGCATTTATTCCTTTTTATTATTTTTCTCATTGTTAAATGATCTGCGTCTCCTCCAGGCCATGGTACACATTGCATAGCTTTAGCTTTAATTGCTGTACACATGCATCTCTCTGCCTGTGAGGTTCATATGATGACCTCACTTCATGAAGCATATCCCAGACTTCACACATTAGAAGATGTGGCAGGAAGCAGTAACACTTCATGAAGAAATAACACTTGTGAGGAATTTTACTGCTGTGTCCACTTTTGATGCAAAGAAAGAGAAGGGCCAGCTGGCTGATGGAAGGGGAAAGAACAAATTTTACCTTGTGGGGCAGCAAAGCCACAGTAACTTCTGTTCAAATCTTCTACATGATGCTTCTTTATGCTGACCATTCTCCACCCATTCTCAACAGCTCCCTGTTTTAGTGCATGGTCCATCCTTGCTCTCTTCTACTTTTCAATATTAGTCTGCAGCAGCACATAAAGTGCTCCAGGATTCCCAGCCTCAACGCATTCTGTTATTCAACAGAAACATCTGTTTTCAGGGACTTTACACGCAGGCACAGCTATGGCCCTCTCCTTCACATCAGCATCTTTTCTACTGACCTGAATGAAACTTATACTGTACAAACCAGTCCCAACAAACGTCAAGAATTTTAGATTGCTGTTGTGGTTTGACACTGGCTAAATGCCAGGCACTCACAAGATTTGCTTACCCTCTTTGGCTACAGTTGGGCAGAAGAGAGGGAAGGAAAAAAAGAATTAACTAAGGGTTCAAGAGTTGAGATAAGGACTGGGAGAAAAACCCTTCTAAGGGCAATATAGGTTTAAATTTAAAGATATAAAGTAAATTTATTATTAATAGAGTCAGAGCAGGATAATGAGAAGCAAAATAAGTTTTTAAAACAGCTTTTTCCCCCCCAGCCCCTCCCTCCTTCCCACCGATAGAGGAGACAGGGTGTGGGAGTTTTGGGTAATTTGTCATTCAAGCTCTTTTTCTGTTTGCACAGGGAGAGGAGTCTTGCTTCTGCTGTCTGGTGGGATCCCTCCCAAGGAGGAAACAGTCTCCCCAAAACTGTTGTGCCGAGGGTCACTCGTGCACAGGGTGCAGGATAGGCTGCTCTAGTGTGGAAGAGAGGGCTCTCTCCATCTCTGGAAGCAGGGGCCCTCTCTCTCCATTCCTGACTCCCACTGGATCTCAGCTTTCTCTGCTCCTGCTCTGACATGAGCGCTTTTCCCATGGGCTGTGAGTGGATCTCTGCATCCCCCGTGGATTTCATGCATTACAGTTTGTTTCACCATGGTCCTCACCACAGCTCACTGAGGAATTTCTGCTCCAGCACTTGGAGCACCTCCTCCCCCTCTTTTTTTCCCCCACTGATCTTGGTGCTGTTTTCCCTCTCGTGTCCTCACCTCCTCCTCCCCTCTGACTAGAGGCAAAAGTGCTGCCCGTAGGTGCCACTGCCAACAAGTTCCACCAGCTCAAAGATCCCTGCGGGATCCCAAAGCACTGAGAGGTTGATCCCGTGGAGGTTCCCATCAGGGAGTCAGTCACTGGCCGTGTTCCCCCTGCCAGCCCTGTCCCCATGGCTCAGGCCGTGGTGGCCGTGGCAGAGCTGGCGCTGTTTAACCACGGCCTCTCCTCGTGCAGGGCACTGGGAAGGAGAAGCCACCACCACAGCCCTGCCCTTCTGCCCGTGGCACGGCTGGCTGGGGACAGCCAGGCTGGCGAGGCTGAGCCATAGCTGTGCCGGGATGCCAGCCCTGGAAAAAACTCTGCCTGTGCTGTTGTGATTTTTTTATTAAATATGTCATCCGAGAGGTGTAACCAACCTCTCTGTCTGGGCCAGCAGCACGTCCATCTTCAGAGCCATCAAAAGACTGGCTCTGTTGGCCATGGTGGAAGCTTCTAGCAGCTTCTCACAGAAGCCACCCCTGTGCCCCCACCACCTTCCCCGCTACCAAAAACCAGTCTGTGCCAAACTAATACAAATCGCAGAGATCACAACCAGAGTGAAGATGGTAAATGAACCAGTAACATCCAACTATTGCAGTCACCAGAAGGTCTTCACTTTCACCAAAAATGCCTGTCAGGGAATCTCTACCCACATCATTTCAACACTCTGTAAACTGCTTATGTAGGTTTCTGATGCTTAGCATTTTTACATCTTCTATACCAACACCTAACACCCTTTTCTATAGAAAATGGGGTTTCTCAGATGAGGCCATTTCAGAATTTGGGGTGCCAGAAGTGGCAGGACAGCTCAAAGCCCTGTTGCAGTACTGGGCTCGACAGCTCAAAGCCCTGTTGCAGTACTGGGCTCATCTGAAGTAATAATCTCACTCCTAACTCCTGTTTGTAAGCATCCTTAATCACTGGGTACAGTGGTAAGCCTCTTGATAAATACCTGTGTCAGAAGACAGAACTACACCTGTGGTCAGGTCCAGGCTACTGAAAGTTTCAACAGCCAGATTGGTTAGGAAAGAAACTCACCAGCATCTGTTTACAGATCCACACATCCACCAGTTGGATTTTACTTTCATCCACAGTGGGATCTTCCATCTATATAGCCTTTGAAATATGAATCTGAAACTTTATGCTGGAGGACAGAATTCAAAACCATTTGTTACCCAGTGTCATGCTCTTGAATTTATTTCAACTATTTTTTCTTAACTGTGCTAAAATAATGAATAACAAATACTGGTGGCGGCAGCAGCAAGAGCAGCTGAAACATCCAAACCAAATCCATGCTACAAAAGGAAACAAGTAATAAAATTTCTCTCCTTCTCCTTTACTTTCTTTTCCCATTTTTTTCCCAAGGATTCTACTGTGATTATTGTCCACTTAATCTTTTGCTTTCCCTTCTCCTTTCTGCCAAGGGGTATGAAAGACTGTAAGAGGTCAGAGCATTTCACATCAGTCCTCTACTTATTTTAGGAACTGACTGCTCCTGGAATATGTAATTAGATGCTAACAACTGGGTAAGAAGAAGGTGTCCCTGCCAAACTTTGCTCTGAAATACTAAATCTGTGAAATAATAAATTTATGACTTTCATACAAGGGGCAGGGAAGTGTCCTGTGGGATCTTGGTGACAGGCTGGTTTCTGGATCTTCATTCCCTAAAATAGCCACAGTAACAATTTATGAGTTCTGTAAGTTGACCTGGTTAATGTAATGTTTACTATGCAAACGTAATGATTTTGTTTCATTAAAGGCTACCAAGACTGAAACAAGTAATCCTGACAAACCACCCATGAGTGATCATGGGTCTGCTGAGAGACAAAATGCTAAATGCAGTGCTAAACTAGCACTGCAGGCCTGACCACATGCCTCTACCCAGCTAACAAATAGTTTGGAAAGGACTCCACACAAATTAAGGGGGGAATAAGAACAAAAACTGAGGAAGTTCAGAGAGGGACTCTATGAAAAAGGAAAGCATTTGCTGAGGAAGGACAGCTAAGAAGGACTGCTGGGATATCCTGAAAAATCTACTGGAAGTATCATCTGCTGAGCAGGCAGGTGTGCATGGGCACCACAGATTTAAAATATATTTAACCACAGGGACCGTCCCTGCTGTTAATAAAGAAAACTTGGTTTGCCACTAGCCGTGTGCTCCTTTGAGGAAGCCAAAGAGATTTGTCCAAACTCAGCCCAGCTGACCACAAGTTAGTAGTTACAGCCTACAGCCCAGGGTAGGAGTAGGAAGTTGACAGCCATGAGACTGGGGAAAGGTGACAGCTTGATGCCAAGCCTTGAAAGGCAGACTTGGGAGTGTCCAGGAAGGAAACAGAGGAGTTCCTAGTTCTGCCACTGTTGCAGGTCTCACTTGAGATTTGGAAGCTTCAGAGAGTTAACTTTCATTAGAGTCTTCCACTTAATAAATGCACAGAATTAGTGTGAGGGATCTGGAGGAAGAGAGACACCAGTTGTCATCTGGGGGGGGCAGGGCCCTACATTAGCCATTGTGTGTGGCATTCTTTGCACATTAGTGTCTTAGGTTACAATATGAGATGCAACAAAAACAGCAGCAACAACAAAAAGCATTCTATCAACTTCTCCATAGCTCCATAAACTGTCAAAGCCAGGTGGGGCAGTGTTCTTTATCTCTTCCATGAGCCATCCCTGATGCCTCCAGGAGATATCTTCTGCTAATGCACCATCAAGCCTCATTTCATGACTCTTAAAATTACACCATCCCAATGTGAGATGTTGCACCCAAGGGGGAGGAACCAAGCATTCCTACCCAGATATAATCTGAGACTTGGAACACCACGGGCAGCCTTATCCACTGAATTCCCAGAGGACAAGAGCTCCATAACCACCACTGGACCTCCAGAGGAAGACCAGATCCTTCTACAAGATCACTGCTTCAACAGAACCACATCTCTCACTCCAGGAGGACTGCAGCCACCATTTAATCAAACTGCTACCACCACCCTGGCCAGCAGGGTGTCAGGTGACTCTGTCAGGTTAAGCCAGTGGGGGGTTTTTGCATTTATTTTCATTTTCCTATTGAATTGTAGTTCTGACTTGGGGTGTCCCACTGGTTTGCTTTCAATTAAGTACAATTAGAAAGACTGACAGAGAAGCTTTACTGGTGAGTTGCATTTTTTTACCATGACAGTAGTCTGGAATCAAGTCATCCTTTGAAGCTGACAAATACAGACAATGAAAATGTTCTGTTGCTCCTTGCTCTCTCACAAGTGCTTTTCTCTATAGACACACAGGCACATTTAAAAATTAAGCAAGAAAAATTGTCCTATATTTGAATTTTATAATCATGAAGCCAGGGGACTTGTGCAAGGGCATTGTGTTTATGAGAACTAGATTCTTGACAGGAAAAATACTGTAGCTGATTGGTTTTTTTAAATAAATAAAAAAAAAAGAGAGAGAAAAGAAAACAAAAGAAAAAAGTAACATGCCTGTGCAGCAGAAATTATAGAGGCAGTCCTTCAGAGCAGGCAGCAAGAGACCTGGCAGTTTTCTTTGGCTGTGTAGCTCAGTGTGACTAACACGAGCAAATGTCAACACATGCTCCCTAAACCCTCAACCAGCCTAATCTCACAGGGACTGTCCTCAGCAATGAGGAGTTCCTTAAATCAAGGATCCAAGCATCAGTGTGATGGATGTGCTACTCCAAGCGATGGGAAGCATGGCCACGCTGGGTGAGCTGATAAACAGTCACCCAGGGCTGATGAGATCTGCCTGCTCCCCTCCTGCATGGCTGCAGCGTTGTATCCAGGGCTCCCGGCACAGAAATTTGCTGTGGAGCCCAAGCCTGCACTGGATCCATCCCCCTGCCTGCAGTGAAGGGCTGTAAGAACCACTTTGCCTCCTCGTTTGCAGTCAGGCTCTGCTTTCCCCTGCCCAACACCTATGTCCTTGCCTCCCAGCTCTCCATGATGGGACAGCCAAAACTGGCAGGTTGCTCTGCAAACAGCACGGAGGGGACCAGCTCTCAGCTGCCAGCCGCTGCAACCGCCAGGGAGTGTTTGTTGGGGTGGCTGGTGGCAGACCTCTGCATTACTGGGAGTGAATGGGGCTACTATGTGCCTTTCAAGCCTTTGTGTACAACTGAAGTGCGGGACAATAAGAATGGAAACATTTTTCCTGTTCTTGACATCCAACTGCCTCCTGGAGGATACAGTCTCCACCAGACAGATGGCTAATTTCTTTACTCTAGCCTCCTCCTCCAGCACTCCAGTGTTAGTATGATGTTCTGCCCTGGAGTGAAGCCCTAATTGCCGTCAAACGTTTAGAGACAAAAGTGGTTGTCTATATATCATTCATGCAAGTGTTGTTACCAGGGTGTGAATTAAACAGCAGAAGCCACTTGTCAATTGACTCCAACCTGAGCCATTTTGCTCAAATCCTGGCTTGCATTTTAAAGGATCAAGGTTGACAGTTTTTATTTCAGTGCAGGCAGGGACTGTGCGCACCAGAAGATGCCGCATCATTCACTGAAGGACCCTCAGCTGCTCTGCCTTCATTATGCTTACAAAGGACATGGGGTTCTCTTTCCCCTGATCATTCAGAAATCCTCCCATGGAAGAAAAATGTTCATTTTCCTTTGTCCTCACCAGCTAAACCCAAGGGGCTGTTCAGCATGAAATGCACACTGAGCACAAAGCCAAGACATAGAGTTCCTCATTTGTCTCGCTCACATATAAGACATATTTTGGGACCGACCAAGTTCTTGTTTCCTGAAGATGTGGCTGCCATTGAACAGACAGGTAATACTAATGGCCAGACGGTGACAGTCAGCTATTGAGAGGCTGATTAGATGCACATTTATTGTCTAATTATGTTGTGTGACAGCACAGGCTGCTGAACACCATTTTAACATGCAGAGTAACACCTCAGGAGGCTCTTCATTATGCATTCAGTGGGCTATTTTCAGACTAAACAGCATGTCAGTGGCTGTGTTTATCCTTTTCCACCTGGGCAGAGGAAACAGTTCAATGTTCCTCCAGGGAATTAATAGATATTACAACCCACACGTTGATTCTCCTCAACAGACAGAAATGGCCAGACATATTACATGTTTCCAGAAAATATTGAGGTCTTGACAAAGAGAGATTGCTGGGGGGGGGGGGAAATGAGTTTGAGCAGAGATCCTGAATTTAAAGGAAGCCAAATTCCCCAGGATCAGCATGAAACCCTGCCTGCTTTCCCCCCATGCTGAGGTGCACATGCACAAGCAGGACACGGACATGCAGAGCCTCTTGTGCAACAGCTTCTGACAGCACTGTGAGAGGGGAATGCTTTTCCTGGGTCTGAAACTGGTGGTGGGAGTCCTGCGAGCCAAACCACATCACTGTCTGCCCTGGAATGCTGCTGGGCTGAGAGGGCAGCATCTGCAATGGGGCTCATGGGGGCCTTCCCCCTCTCCCTGTCTCTCCCAGCATGATTTACTTCCTCTTGCTGAGAATACTTCATCTCATACCCTTTAACAAATTCTGCCGGTGGCTTCCTGGGAATGGATTAATTCCCATGCCTGTAATTCCACAGCAGTGGCTGAAAAATGTACAAATCAGTATCCTTCCTTTTCTTTTTCTTCCCTTAGCCCACACAGCTTTGATAAAAAATGGCACCTTCAAGAAGCCACTCTCCCCAAACCTTGGATAACACCTGGTAGTTTTCTTAGACACAGCAAGGCAAACAGAGAGCAATAAAAATGTTACAGGATGGCCACATGGTTTTGGCTTGTAGAGGGGAGGGGACAGGATGGACAAAGCTGGTCTAGAGATGGTGAGGGTAGGCAACATCACTGCCAACAATGGCAGGGAGAAGGGCCGAGGGAAGGAAGATGGGAAGTCGAGATGGGTGAGCCTAAAGGCAAGGGAGTGGTACCAAGGGCAAGTCTTCTTTGAGAGCTCCTGGCCTGGCACACATTGGGAGGTGCGAAGAGAAACCTGAGCCCTGAAGGCAAAACCCAGGTCTCAGCCCATCACTTCAGGCTCCCAGCAGGGATTCGAGCCAAGATGCTGACTCTGCCATTTATTTATTCCCAGATTTTTAAGTGGCTGCTGTACAGTATTTACGAAGTTTGGCACGATCTGGGCTCAGAGCAGCATGAGGTCCTAACAGAGCCACTGCTAATTATACACCTCAAATTAAACTCAGAGATGTGGTGGGTGGTTCTTGAAGTCCCTGAGTTGAAGACCACTGGAAGCTCAGAGAGTCTCTTGGGGAAAGCCCCATAGCCCTCTCATGCCCTCACATTCCTCCTGAGGCACTGGCTTCCACCCACTGTCCAGGATGGGATGCTAGGTTAGGATGCCAGGTCCATGGGCTCAGGCTGGTCACTGTCAGGTGCCTAATGTCACCCACCCCCCCCCCCCCCACCCTCCCCCATACCCCCTCTTTTTCAGGACACAGGAGGGCAGCAAAGGAGGAAGCAGCATGTATTCTCTGAGCAGCTCTGACATGGGAGATTGCAAGGTCAGCAGTCCCTCCTCGCCACCAGTAAAACCTAAACCTAACTTGAAATGAAAGAGTGTTTATTAAAATTGACATTTCTGTGGTGTCTGCCCAGCTGATTAGAAGTAACAGCTGTGAAGCCAGCAGTGAAGAGGCCTCATATCCCAGAAGCTTCAAAACCACTTTATATCCTACTTTATTACTGATTTAACAGCCACACAAAAAGATTTAGAGTCAAGTTTCTGCAGACTGAGAGGACCACACAGCTCCTCATAAGCACCTGCAGTGCCTCTCCGGGGCTGGGGCACACACCAGGAATGGTCATGCAAGCCCCCATGGGACCTGGGGGGGTCTGCTGGCACCTTCAGAAGCTGGAGGTGATTCCCAGCTGCTCTAGGTTAGGCAGCAGAGGATGGAGGTGCTGCTGGCAGCTCCTCAGTGGCAGGCATGCTCCTCCTCAAAGTGATGGCAAAGCACATTTGGGAAGGTTTTCTGTGGCAGAGGAATATTGAATTCATTATGCTTCAGGGAAAAACTTAGAGGTTAAAATGAAATGGCAGCAGGTGCATCTAATAAGATTACAAGGTTCCCCTGGGATGCACTGGGAGAGCAGTTTCACTGTGTATTTCAAACAAGGCTATACTGTTGAAATCAACAGGATTTTAGTTGCAAAAGGCGAGCTAATTGGGAATTCAATTCGTGATTATTCAGGTATAAGGCATAACACAGCCAGAGATGTGCTCAAATAAAATCTGCTTGATCCAAGTTAGGAAGAACAAAGCGGATATACCTCCTGAGTACAAATCTATGAGACCTGAGTATGGAGATACAGGTGGAAAGTACACCTTGCAGAGATTTCTGTACTGTCATTAAAAAAACATTATAGTGAAAACAGAATGAAATATATCATGCTAAAATACCATTTAGATTCTGAGGCTCTCTGCTTTAATACCTTGCACAGCCTCAAAGGAGGGGCTAGATATGCCAGCATACCACCCTGAACTAACCAAGCAGTTTCCAGATCTGTAATTTACAAATAACCTTATGCAATGAACTGAATTAAACCTTAAACTTTATTTTGCTGTATCTGTAAGAAATTAGAACAAACTATAATTTTGCCATGTTGCATCTAGGCAGAACATGTACAACTACCTTTCAGACATGCTTATAAGGCAGAACTGACAGCCTGAATGGAGGAGATGCTCTGAAGATCCTATACAACCCTCAAATAAATCTCTGAATTTCTATTTGGGCCAATCAATCTGGCTTTCCAAGTGTCAGCTGGTAACACATCTGTCAGCATCCAAGAGCTGCAGTCACAGGGTAAGCTGTATTCACAGCTGGAAACTTAGCTTAGTGATTGCTTACACTTAAGTAAAAGATAACCCTGGATTATGCATTTCACACAGCAGAGGTTAAAAACAGGACTGGGGTTTGTGTTAATGCCAGTACAATGTTCCTCTCTGACTCCAAGTGCATACGAGGTTGCTTGTAGTAATGTTTTCCCTCATGCTTCTATGCTGCTCAGGAAAAATAAGGGAGAGCTCCCACTGCAACAGGGGCTCACCTGCACAGCTTGTAGATCCAAAAGGAGATAGCTTTAGCTGTAAAAAATCCTATCCTGTTCTCTGTGGGAAGCTTCCAGCTTTGGCCTGGGAGCATACACTTGCTTACCTTTATATCACTGTATGGACTTGCACGTTGACAGCTGCTATAAATATCGGCAAGAGGTGTCCAAGTACCCCTGGGGTCCTACCAGCCCTCATGAGCCTGTAGGGCTCAGGGTTAGAGAGCATCTCTGAATGTTCCACCTGATGAGAGGGCAGTGAGGTAGACATTTCAGCTGGCTAAGTAGAAATGTGTTCCTCAAGCCAGCTCCAGTGGAACCATGGGCAAACTAGAGCCCTAGTAAACTCTACAGGAAGATACGAAGAAGAATATTTTAAAATCCAGCAAGTAATGAAACAACTTTACCAGAACTCTGAAGCACTTCAAGGGGTCACAATCAATCAGTTAACAGGAATGACCACACATTTAACTGTAAAAGAGATGCAGACTCTTCTACAATTTCAGTGAAGGTTTCCCAGAGGTTTTTTCACAAAGGAGTACTCATTTAGCTCCCTGGGAGGCACCCAGAACACACCAACTTCAGCAGCCTGGTGCTCATGGGGGAATCTAGCCCAATTTTCCGGACAGCCATCCTATGAAGCAGTATTCCTGCATTCAGCAATGTAACAAATGAAACACCTGGCACCTGCCCCTGGAGTAGCTTTTTTCGAACTGCTAGGAGAGAGAGACAAGCCCTCTTTCCAGGCCATCCTCCTTTTCCCTCTGACTGGGATCTCCCATATCTGGAGATAAAGACCCCATAGACTAGATCTCTCTGACCCTCTCTCCCAGTGAAATTGGAACCACTCTCTCACCATCAGTCAGAGCTGGTGAGAGATGCCAGTGATTAAATGTGGCTCTCAGTGAGGCTATCCAGAGGCTGTAGCAGGGAGCAGGGACAGTTCATCTCCCTCTCCCATGCCAGCCCTCAGGATCAATGAGCCCGTCTGCCAGGGTGGGATGGTGGCTCTCGAGGTCACAGTCCTCACTAAGTGACACAAGGGCTTTATCACCTCTGCCATAAGGGCTTCAGTGCAGGAAACCAGCCCTTTCCTATCACACCACCTGGGAACGTCCAGTTTTCCACCCAGTCAGCAGCTTCCTTAGAACTGCGACCCACCATGAAATAGAATGTGGGTGCTGGTATTTTAACACTGTTTTATGATTTCTAACAACTTCACCTCAAAGGCAAGATGCTTTTTAATTCTGTTTCATTTTTAAACAGCATTAAATATGGAGTTTAATGTGTTTTACCAAAGTGGTGAGAACAGAAAGGGAAAAATGTAAGCAATTGGGAGAATAAATGGAAACTGAATGTTGCACCTGTAAGACAGTATGTACTTTTCATGCAGAACTAATTAGAATGAACCAGAGGGTTTAAGAGAGCAAGAAGTATGTACTGGAGAAATAGAAGGATGCCACTGCTAACACAGAGGTCTTTATCCCAAACTACTTCACTCTTGGCTCTTTACCTTTTTGTGTCCCAGTTTTCCTAAAAGGGAAATCACCTGCTTCCTTTCTGATAGTTCGGAGGATAAGCTCATCACTAACTTGTGCTGTTGGCACATCCACTGGTGATGACAGAGGGGGACTGGACCAGGAGGGTTCCCTGAGCTTGGCCCTGTGTGTGAGGGAAGCAGGCTAAAATCCTTGCACTCTCCTGCAGCAGGCAAGCTCACTCAGCTTCCATCTGTCAGCTAGCTCTCTAGATGAGGCTGCGGCTGTGTCCATCCCACTGCACTTCCACAGTGGGCTACCTGTGTGGTAGGGAGAGCTTCACTGCTGGAAAAGCCTCTCCTGCACGGCTGCAGTCCATTAAGGCAAACTGCAGTCTGTGCCAGTTCACCTTAATGTGCTGGGCTGTGAGCTATGGCTGTTCAGGAGCTGATTCAAAAATGATTAAGTGGCTCTTGCTCCAAGGGCAGCTACTTTGGGATCAGGGATAGATGACAGCCAGGCACAGCAACTTCCTCCACTGCTGCATGTTAACTCTCACATGTTTCCAGGGCAGGGCCCTCAGAAGCAGGGAGGCTGACAGAGGGATTTACCAGAGTCTGTTTTAATACAGACCCTGTCAGGTACGTACCTGTGTGTAGCACACATGTGTAAGGCCATGTGCCACCCCTTTGCCATTGTTCTCCCACACACCTTAACTCATTCCCACCCACAGACAAGCCCAATAAGCTATCTTTCTCTCTCTGTTGCAAGTGCCTGTGTGTTTTTAAAGAGAGAGAGGAGTGCCCAAAGAGCATGCAAATGGAAACCCAAAACGGGGAGGATGCTACCAGCTCTGAGGGGCATTCCCAGAACTCGGCACTTGTGGAACCTAGGAGCGAGCAGCAGGAGAATGCACAGTGAGCACACATTTGTCCCCTCTTCTCAGCCCAGAGACTGTGCTGGAAACAGTACAAGCAACTTGTCTGGGAGACTGACTCCAGCTGCCAGTCAGCCATGCTGGCTGCACTCCTTTGTTCCTCAGTCTTTCTCTTAGGGCCCTGCTCAGAGGGAGGCTGCAGCATGTGCTCAGCAGCTGGGCTCCATGCCCACAAAAAAAAAAAAAAAAAAAAAAAAAAAAAAGAAGGGAAGGAGATGTTTGACACACTGGCAGAGCAGCTTGTTTGTTGTAAGGAAAAGAGGCCATGTCAGCTCTGGTGCTGCCCTAGGAAGGGCAGTGGGCTTCCCCTGTGGAGATCAGCAGAATAAGTGGGTGCCGCGGAACCAACTGGTACAGGCTGAATTTCAAAGCTAAACTGCTGAACTGCAATAGTCACCTGCAAAGCAGCAGGCAGGGTTCACACAGAGAACCAGCAGCACACTTCTGAGATGCTGGGAGCCAGCATGTTGCTGCTCTCACGGCAGTGTCTCTTGTGCCACCGTGCAACTCTGCTGCCCAGCTCATGTATCCCTCCCATAACCCAGATGCTGCTCCAAGTTCCAAGGGGTGGTGAGCTAAGGGGAGAAGAACTTGGTCCAGAGTGGCCCAGTGGCAGAACAGGAATACCAGAATACCAAAAACAGGAATACCAGGAATACCAAAGCCAGATCTTCAGGCTCCCACTCTCATCCTCATGCCTGTCACCTTTAGCTCCCTTGTTCATAGTCACTCACTCTATTTTATATATAATTTACATGTTTGTCCTTAGTCGCAGCTATGCCACCAAAACTACTCAGGCCACTGGGGTTTGACAAACATTTAAGAAAAACTCATTTTGAAGCAGCAGTTGCAGATAGATACTAGATACAATAACAACTACACCCTGCAGCTTCTACCCTGAAAGTGAAGGATTGAATTGAGCAATACCTCCTTCATGGAGTTTGTGGCTGGTGGCCACTCCTGTAGTGCTGCTTCAGATCCCTGTTATTTTATTATCCCTATTTTTACGAGTTCCCAGGGAAAGTGCAATCACAGCTTTGCGGCTTCCTGGAGCAGCTGTCCCCCTGCACTGCTGCAACCAAAAAAGCTGACACTGGAGCCTGGCACTCTGCTTTTTATTGCCATCCTACTCCTAATTGGAACAAAAAAGGAGCATGCAGAGTCATGCACCAACCCAAGGAGATATTAGCTAATAGAAATTGTGCCCCACTGCACTAAATGCTAGTCACTTAAATCAATCTCTTCCTTCTTCCTCTCACCTCCATCTCATTCTCTCCACCTTCCCTGTGCCTTCATCCTTCCCTCCCCCTCTCCTTCTCAGCCCCTCCTTCCCCAAATCCTCCCCCACCGTCTGATTTCTAATCCCTCTAGGGCAATTAAAAGCAGGACCAACAACAAAGGGAAGGCAACAGGAAGCCCTATTATTCATCCTCTGCAGCACACCATCCCCTCAGGTTTGCAGCACCCACCCCTGTTGCAGGTAGCTGGCCCCCAGCCCGGGGCAGGGGTCCCCACAAGCTGGGGTACCTGGGGTGCTGTGCAGTGGCTGTGGGTGCCTTCCCCCCTCCCTGCACCTAAGAGGCACTCGTCTTTCTCAGATCAATTACCACAAATGATTTATGTGGCCAGTCAAGAGGGCCTGCCAGGGTTCTTATTTCATCTCTGAGAAAAGGAACTCTGCTGGAATTTTATCAGGGAGCTTGGATTAAATTGACAGCTGCCTTTTGTTTTGTTTTTAAAGACCTTCCCTTAAGAGCACAGCATTCTGCCTGGATTTTGGCGGGGGGCGGGGGGCGAAGGAAATCCAACACTGTGCAAGGATACAAGCCCCTCCTTTAAGAGAAAAATCCATTTACTTCACTCCATATATATTTTAAGTGAGGCCATTTTTAAGGAGCTGACATCTGCAAAGTGATCCCCACTCCCACCGACTTGAAGCAGCATTTTATTTCACTTCACTGAAGCCACGAAGGCAACAGCTTTTCCTCCCTAGTGCAAATGTCAGCGAGGCTGACAGAGGGAAACGATGGAATCTTCATCTCAACACGAGCACAGTCATCTCAAAATTCTCCCAGCCCTACCACACACAAAGCATCCTGCATCCCGTTCCACGTCCAGGCGTGCAAACACGCCAGGAACACCCACATATTGCACTCAGGAGCGCAGGGACACCCACATATTGCACTCAGGAGCACAGGGACATCCACATATTGCACTCAGGAGCACAGGGAGGCAGATCCTGTTTCAGAGAGACCCCATGCAGGCAGACATGCTGGGACACAGCGAAGCAGAGCCCGTGTAGAGCAGACAGGCACACACGCGCCGCAGCACAGCGCGCACGGGGGGAAACATGCCAGCAGGCGTGCAGCTACACACAAATCATCCAAAAATGTGCCCAGAAAGGCACGTGCACAGGCAGAAGGCATAGAGAGACACACAGACAGAGCCGATCACAACTTCAGCCACTGCCAACAGCAAGAAGTACTAACAAGTATTTAACCAAGTCAGCTGCCTCTTGCCTTCCTTTGCTTTAGTAGCTGGTTCGTGCACACCCTTTGAACAGATTTGAAAGCATTTGTTCTCTACATAACACGATTTGGGCTTTGTATATATATTTGGGAGGCAAAGTCTAACACAAGGACATAAAATTATAGAGGAAGCCAGCAGAGATTACAGCATCAGTGGTGAAAGGTCTAGATATATATTTATTGCCTTAAAAACAATTCTGGGTTTGATACAAAGCAGCAGTCTTTCTCTGTACTGCAGGGTGGTATGGAGGAGGAGAATAGTATGTTAATTCTGTATTAGAAGAAGTGAATAGGATTACAAAATAGAGATGAGCAGTCCAATAACAATGCTAAGAAGGTGCAGAAAGAGGATGCAGGGTGGTATGGTTCACACAAAGGAGACATGTCTCGTGGTAAAGGACTCTGTCAACCTGAAATCCAGGCATTTGCAGACATAAGCTACAGTATTTTCAATAAATTTACCACCCAGATGCCTGCACTCACTTCTGGGTTTTTTTTTGTATTGACGTTTTCATACTTTCAGATTACTCTCTGCTTACCATCACTTTGCAGAAGAGCTAAATATGCATTTGGGGGGATGGAAAAAGCTTGGACACCAATGACACCCATGTGCTGCTCAGTGCATCAAAATATTTGATAGGGGAAAAAATAAAAACACTGTTTTCCCTCATACTTTTTCATCTGGGCACTTCAGGTTTTATCATCATCGATATTAACCCTAACTGATTTCAGAAGAAGAACTATTTTAAAGCTAGCTGGCATATTTTTAAATGCAAAACCTTTAAGCTGCATGTGTTTTTTACTACTCTGTCCACAGAAACTGTGGACAAAATATGCTGCTTCATTTATTACAAAATGGCCACATTTTCTTACTCCTTCCTGCCGCCCATCACTACTTTTCCTCTAAATGGGCATGTTTACAGAGACTGGAGAACTTCCAGCTCTCATACCCCAGAAAAATGATCTCTTTGCTATAGGATATAGCTGACAGGAATGCTCTGCTCTCCTCCTCAAGGCTGGGGAGAATGCTTTGGTGTTCAAAGACCAAGGTGGCAGCATCTTCACCCCCAATCTCTTATAAAGATTGCACCAAGACCAGTCATTTCTCCCTGCCTCTGGTCACATCACTTGGATAAAGAAAGAGAGCTGAGTACGCTGTTAAACAAAGAGGGTTATGCTAATTTTATGCTAATTAGGTGTATCAATTCAGCCCTGCTATAGAATTACTTCCCTCTGCCCAGGCCTTCTTCAGCTGCAGAAAGGATGACAGGGGGAGCTGACAAGGCATGGTAAGGATGAATGCAATGCAGGGAGTCCAGCAGCACTCAGAAAAATAAAAAAAAAACCAAAAACTCAGTTACTTTTGGTGGATTTACTCTCTTTGTGGCTCCATTCCCGTCCAGTGCAACCCTTGGCAAGGCTGCCAAGCTCTCAGCCCCAGAAATAGCATGTCAAGCAGCAGAAAAACCAGAGGGGAGGGGGAGATGCAGATAAAAATAGAGAGAAATGTTGATTGCATTGTTACTGCTTCAATTAAGCTCAGACACTTCAGCCTGATGAGTCAACAGCAATGACAAGAGGGCACAGAAAACAAGAGCGATTGCAGTGCAAACCAGTTTATCAGTCCCGCTAATGTGGAAAGCACCGAACTCCCAAACCAATCACTGTGATAGGGAAAAGAGGAAGTGCTCCAACACCGTCCTCCTGCACCAGTCTGACAACAGCAGCAGAAGCCACGAACAAGTGGTGAGCTAATAATGACCGGGCAGGAGAGCTGATGGTTTGGACCAGAGCAGCCCTCCCCAGCCCAGCATGCAGCACTGGGCGGTAAAAGTGGGGCTCTGGAGGCCAACTTGACTTGTTCAAATGTAGCCATTGTCTTCTCCAGGGACTTAAATCACGCTTGTGATTCTTTGTGCATTTCAGCGGTGGCGGCAGAGACAGGGAAGTAACAGATGGGTATAATTACAAGGACCAAGGCACAGTTCCTTCTCCATCACCCCATGTGATGCACATTTTCTCTATGAGAACAGACTGCCTTGCACCCTGCCCATGAGTGGGGGTGATCCAACTTCTTCCCCACACCACCTCTGCTGCTAGGAGCTGACAGAGCAGGGATTTTGGTCAGGGCAGCGGTGCAAATACAACATATGCTGAGTGAGAGGGAGCACAAGCACCTCTACAGAATGGGAGGTTGGGTGGGAAGCTGCCCCTGTCGTTCCCTCCCTGAGTGTCAGGGGACAGGCTTGGGGCTGAGGCAAATAAGCTCTGGTTGGGATTGCTGTCTGTGTCACCCACTATATCAAGTCACCTCTGAAAAGAAAGGAAGAGATGCAGTTGATCATAACTTCAAACAGTCTGTCTCTTGACCTTGCCACACCAATCCCTGGGAAATGTTCACCTCTCCCTGTGAAGTAGTTTACAACATATATAACATCAGCATTTATTGCACCATCTGCCAGCACTCCTCCTTTTACCAACCCCATCAAAGGAATGCTGAGGAAGTTATGTATGGAACCACTTATGACCAGCAGCAGTGCCATAAAACCCTGCTCTGCAGCCTGGGCTGCCCAGGTTATCCCACCACATCCCAATTCAGGGATTCATCCCATTCTTGTCCTGTCAGTGCAACATAATGTTCTTACACTCAGAAGTTTTGTTAGCCCAGTGTCCCATCTCTGACAGTAGCCAGCCACAAATTCTCTGGAAAAGCATAAAAGGAACAAGGACTGGTGCACAGTGAGTTGGCCCTTGGGATCCCTCCCAGCATCCAGCAATTAGGATGAAAAGCATCCTGTGCTGGTGACTGTATAGATCTAACACCCTTGCTCTCAACTGCAAAGCTCTCCTCAGTGCTTTTAAACAATTCCTTTTACATACAATCTCTGCAGCAGTGTGCAGCAGGGAATTCTGCATATTAAGTTGATGTTGAGCAGAAAAACCAACAAAACAAACCCAAAACATTCTTCTGCTTTAAACCTACTACCCACTCCCGTGCTGCTACAGAGACACTAGATTATCATGCTCCTCTTCCTTGACATTGGGGAATTTCACATTTGGGGCAAATCCCTGGGTACCCAGCTGCCTCCTGAAGTTCCATACATGTCTCCCTTACCAAACAGCTTTTCAAGTTATTCCCACCTGTTTGTCACTGCCTAGCCAGCCATTGATTGTGGCAGGAATATACAATTTTAAGATGATGCTATGCCTAGGTTTAAAAAGTGCATTTTTGGACCTAGAGGCCCATCAGTCTGCATGGTTTGGGCTTGCTGCACCTGCCAGTATTTGAGAAAAAAAAAGTGCCAAGCCTCTTCCTCCTTTGTCCAGGGGAGGAAGAGCCCAGTTAACATGGGGTTCACTGGGGTGTCATTTGTCAGGAGTCTGGAAACAGCCTCTCTGGCATAGCCTAGCACATCCTGTCACCCCCCGCTACCAAAAGTCACAGAGAATAATACCAGAGTTTGCTGAGCAGGGGCAACATCACTACAGGAGAAAGGAAATGCCGTGGTGAGCTAGGGTGCTCCATAAGTGCACCTGAGAACTGCTCTTTACCTTCCCAGCTGGGGCGGCATCCAGTTACTGAAAGGAAAATAAGTACACCTGGAAACACTCAATAGCATCTGAGGTGAAAACCTGCCCACCCCTCTGCACAGGGGAAATACAGTTATCCGCTCCAGAGACATGGATCTGTCAGAGAGGAAAGGGGCTGGCACAGGATTAGAGAGAGCAACATTTGAAAGTCCTCAGATCCTGTGTTTGCACACAGGCGGGGCCACATCCAAGGTTCACAGTCTTGCTGGTAGCTATTCATCAAAACATTTGCACTGCCAATTTGACAACATTTGTTGAAAATCTATGCTCAGTTCACAAGGCTCACACCAGACTGTCCAAATAAATGACTGAATAATCTCTTTTCTTAATGTTATCTCCCAGTATTTAGGATTACTTCATGCCAGATACCCTGCTGAAAGACAGGCTTGGCATGGGGGAGGAGTAGAGACAAGGCTGCTCGGGGGAAGAGCCAGGCCAATATTCATTCTGTTTCGTTCCCCTGTGAGATCCTTTCCATCACACTACTGAGCACAACACAATTAGTGAAAGGGGCCCATTTTTCCTCCAGGAGCCAAGGTCCCAAAAAGGTACAGCTTCAACATCATTAGCAGTTCATCTTCTTAAACCTCCGGGCAGCCCCTAGGCAGATCCCCTCATGCAAACCCCACACCTCTCCCCCTTTTTGGTGTCTGCTTATCAGACTAATGAAGCACATCTACGCTGAAAGGTCTTGAGGTAGAAGACAGCAGCTTAACCATGATTCACTACATGTCTTTCCCCTCCTCCTCTTTATCAAATAAAGCAAGCAAAATTTCCTACACTTAAATGGAAGGGAGGAGGAAGGAAGGAGGGTAAGGGGAGGGAGACATTTGTCTGGTAATTCCCAGCAGAAGGAGATGTCTGTTTACTTTCTTTGACTGAGCACTTGCATATTAAAAAGGCTCAGTTCCTTAGCGGACAGGATTTATCAGTGCCACGTTTTCTACTTAATAGGCCAGAGCTGGCAATGCCTGCTCCAGGTAGCTGGAGACAGAAAAAACTTCGTGTGACCTTCCCCTTGCCCTTCTCTGAGTCTCCTCTGTAGAGGGGAGCCAGCAGAGGATGCAGAGAGAGCTGAGAGCCAAGGGCCATGTGGTGGGGAAGGGATGCTTCGTGTGCCTTAGTACTAAAACAAGACCACTGCGAGAACAGTGAAAGCACAACAAGGCTCCATTAGCTTTTTTCCATTCAGTGATATCCGGAAAGGCAATTTCCAGCTTTAGATAAAAACACATAAACATCTTTCATCATGTCACCGACCTAAATATAGATGATTACTTCAAGGCAAGAGAAACAAAAAAACAAAACCAAACCAAAACAAAACCCCAAAAAAACCAACAACAACAAAAAAGCCCTATTCTTATAAAGCTTCAAAAGCTATGAAGCCCTACAAGCAGACTGCAGTAAAGAGGAGCAATAGATAACCAGTCAGATGTAAAGAGAGAGAGAAAGGAATACATGGTTGTGAATGGTTGTCCTGATGGACCATTATCCTGGGCCCAGCTTTCACCTGCTCCGTGACACAGGCTTTTTCCATGGCTTCTTGGACACTTGGCTGTCCCCTGGGCTGCCTCCTCCTGTCACCCAGAGCCTTTTCCTGCAGCACAGTACAGCAAGCAGGACCTTTGCTTTGTCATAAAGCCTCTGGAGCTCAGATTCACATTAACACCACCTTAACCAGGCCATTACACTGCCCTAAAGGGTCAGGCCACGTTTTCCAAAGGGACATAAAGTTGCCTTTGGACCTAGGGACACACTTTGGAACATGACAAATCTACACATGAACCAAGGTGGTGCTAGACTCCAGTAGCACTTGAGCATGAGCCTAAGAATGCTTGACTGTGTTGCCTCCAAGGTCACCCTCACATCACAGTGAGGTTGCACTGCTCTTGTGAAGGATAAGTGGTTTTGCTCTCAGCACCTGTGCTGGCTTGCAGCAGCAATCCCCAAAACCATAGTGCCAGGGACCCACCACTAACAAGCTAGAGGGTTCCAGTAACACACACACTGGAAGCATAGGCATTGGCAGGCAAGCTCTTTCTACTCACACAATCCAACATTAAATATCAGTGACAAATCATGATTATCCATATTTAATGCACATCCTACCATTCACAATCACTGAATAGCATTTTATAACCCTCACTGGTATGTGCTGGGGTCAGAACTGGGTACTTAATTGCCCCCTGCCTCGGTTTACCCCATCCATAAATGGTATATCGAGTACACAGAAAAACTGCCATCTTGGGGCTCTGTGTGAACCGTCATAGGTACTTGCAAAGACAGATGTGCATTTGGTGATCAGCTGCTGTTTCTTTAAAATCAAGTGACATGCACTTAAATCCTACATGCAGCCTTCCAGTAACTTATAGCCTCTTCCAGTACCTCAGGGAGAGCCTACAAGAGAGATGGAGAGGGACATTTTACAAGGGCATGTAGTGACAGGACAAGGGGGAATGGCTTCACACTGGCAGAGGTTAAGTTTAGACTAGATATTAGGAACAAATTCTTTTCTGCGACGGTAGTGAGGGTACTGGCTGCCCAGACAAGCTGTGGATGCCTCATCCTTGTGAGTGTTCAAGACCAGGTTGGATGGGGCTCTGAGCAACCTGGTCTAGTGGAAGGTGTCCCTGCCCATAGCAGGAGTATTGGAATTAGATGATCTTTAAACCATTCTGTGATTCTGTGATCGCTCTTGTCACAGTTTCAAGTCAGTCTTCCTTCTGCTGCATCAGGGGGAGCTTTGCCTGAGAAAGGGCTTTGGGAGCATGAAAGCTATTGTTTATGCAGTAAAAAAAAAGTAATTCTTGTCAAATAAACTGTATACTATTTTAAAATGAGTTCAGTAGAGATAGTTCATTGTCATAAACACTTACTGCTGTACAGTCTCTTCCCAAGCATTGCACAATTGTCAGTGATGAGGGACTGACAAACCCCCTTAAGCTGCCAGAAACTGCCTATGTTTAGACCCAAACAGAAACTCCCTCTTTCTCCCTAACACAAGACTATCCTGAATTTGCAGCAATAGGCTCGGTTCTTCTGAGACAAGGCAAAGGAAAAGCTCAACCAATCCATTGTACCCACTTTGCAATTTTACTGTATTGCAAAGACATAAGAAACCTCAAGTTTTACCGCTTGAAAGGCAGGGACCAGATGAAATCACAAATACCATGCAAGTATCAACTTCATCACAGACCAACCATACAGAGTACAATGTTGACTGAAACCCAAGGAACCCACAGGACCTTTTTAATAAACAAGTTTGAAAAATCACAACCAATGAACATTTTTTTTCTCTCCCAATAATGTGAGTTAAGAGTACTTTCCATCAATACAGGTGAGATGAGTATCAAAAGGAAAAAAAAAGCACCAAACGCAAAGGAGCTGGAAGAAGATAGCTCAGGGAAGTCCTCCTTGGGGGGCATGAGGCTTGTAGAGAACCAGAATGGACAGAGCTCTCCATGGAAGTGTTACTGCCAATGTTCCTGTGAATGACTCTGCCAAAGAGAGACACCTGCACACTCAACCCCATTGCCTGATCTTTGGGTCAGCGTGTGTTTAGTGAGGTCATGGGCCTGGGCTACATCCTTGTGTCTTGCTCTCTTCACTAATTGCTAGTCAGAAATGAGCCCTGCGAGGAATAGCAGCACAGCAAAACTGTGTCAAAACTCCCTATTTCTTGTCTCATAAAATACCTACTGCTTAAATTGTCAGAGGAAAGTAAAAGCTGCAGTCTCAACTCCATAGCATAATTTGCTTTATTTTTTTTCCTGTGGAAATGCAAACTCTTGCAATAAAGGCTACTCCTCATGTCTCATAATATGGCCTTTGACTCAAAGGAATCTGCACTGCAGTGTTTGTAAAATTTGCTGTTGGCCTGATAAGACTCAGAAGATTTCTCTAGCACTGTCAATCCTGTGCATATACCCAGATGACCTGAAACACTTCTGGTAAAGTTCCAGTGCCCTCCATGCTGGGTACTTGCAGGACTGGTAAGTTCTGTGTTTCCTGACTTTCAGGCCAGCATGAGGATTGCTCAGTGCATGTGTCCACACAAGTGAAAAGAGCTTTGTGGTAGGGTAGAGAAACCCATTGCATGAGGATTTGCTTTGGAGGGCAGGCACCAACAGGGTTATTTCTATCTTGTGTTTCACTATGGCTATTCTGAGACGTACCTACGAAGCTGCAGCCCAATCCCAAATTTCTGTGTCCTTTAAAATCTTTAATCAACCACTCCATGGGTTGAAAATGGCAGCAGGCCAGTGCATTATCCACAAAAGAGCAGAGGATTGAGTTATGATACTGTTGTCTAATTTCCACACATCCAGTGTATTTACACACATCACCGTGCTACTTTGCTTCTTGATCATTTCAGCCTGAGGTAAAAGCTTAGTCCTACCTACACAAAAGACCTGCTTTTTGCCATCATAAGTGAATGTATCTCACCACTCGGAAGATGCGCATTCTGAAGTTAAGCTTGCTGGGTGAAAGCCAGGGGATCTAATGGGAAACTTCTCATCAAAACCGCCCTGGGGAAACAATGTGTCTCTTCAGGAAACTTGTGTGAAAATAAGCCATAACTGCATGCAAGCACACACACTCAGAGATAGAAGGACTGCCTGCATGATTTGACTGTGAGCGTTCCGACGCACAATGACAATACCCAGAAGCATCGAGAACACAATCGTGTGTTTTCTCTAAATCTCCTTCCTGTTTGTGTCACCATTAGGTTTCTCCCCCTAGTTTACTGGTGCCTGGTCGCCTGGTCGTGGTGTTTAGAGCCTCCATGGCCTGGCTGAGCTGTAAGTGGAGCCAAATTCAGCGCTGGAGGCCAAGAGCCAGCCTGGCCCTGTGTGTCTCTTTGCCCCCTGCCCTGGTGTGGAGCACTGGCAGGAAACCCTCAGCAGCAGCAGCTAAAAGCAGCACAGCTGGAGAGCTGCCACTGTTCAGATGCACAGGGTTCAGGAGATAAAGGAACAGGAAACCTGCACAGATATAGCCTGAAAGTATGTATCAATAATATTAAGGGAGAAAATTCCTTGAACTGTAGAATCATAGAATGGGTTGGAAGAGACCTTAAATACGATCTCGTTGCAGCCCTCCATGTACAGGGACGCCTTCCACTAGATTAAATTAAATTTATCCATTTTCTGTACTTGACAGAGACAAGCATGCTCCACAAAATGAGCAGGTTCTGGTTTTGCCCTTTTTAAGTTTGCACTGGCGGCAGGATTGCAGTTCCTGTCTCAGTCATATGGGCACCTTTCTGAGAACGGCTGTGTTTGTTGTCAGCTTGTGTGCGTTATCACATTGTAACCAATCCAACAGGCTATCTCTTGTGTAAAATATAAATACTAATTTGAGGGCTCAGGGAGAACAGCTATTTTAGTTTCAGCTAAAGAAAGAAGAAAAAAAGAAAGGAGGAGGCTGGGCATCATAACAGTAATTTATGATTTTACTGGTGTATTATCATTGGGTAATAAGAGCAATGTGAAACTGCCAATTATCTCATAAGAGGGGTATCACCTTTTCTATTCTGAATGACTCCATCGATAAATGCAGGTTTTGCTTGCTAACAATCCATCACATAATCAGTGGCCTTACAACAGGAGAGACCACATGAGGAAGGGAGACAAACCTGCAAACACTTGATGTGAGCCGAGCAGAGCCGGGGGAGGGGGCGAGTGGGCTGGGAGGAATCGCCTGCAGCAGTCGGCAGGTCACACACACAGAGTGTGCAACAGCAAACTCAGTTTACAAAGAGACATCTGTTCCATTACTTCGATGCATTGTGGCTAATTACATCCTGGCCCATCTGTGAAATGACAGCCACTTATTCTCCAGTGAACCATAAAATCTGTACATGTTCAATGTGGGCAGTGGGGAGTAAGAGGAGTGCAGAGGAGTAGGGGAAGGGGGAGGATGGAGAGGGGAGAGCAGGAGAATGGCACCAAGGAGAAGCACCGAGAAAACTCCGTATCTCCCACTCCCACCTGGTGTCAGCCAGGAAAGAAGGAACTCTGGAAGAAAGGCCCTAACAAAGCACTGCCATTTTGATGCAAAACTTGCTCTAACCCAAAGCTCCTCACTCCCCATTTTTGCATGCGTAGGGGCGTGAGATGTGCCAGCAGTGGAAATTATTCCAGACCTGCATCCCTGTGCTTCCCGCGAGGATTTCTACAATGTTTCTGCCATTGCTGCTTATATCATTTCTTGCTGGTCACACAGCTTTGTTAGAGGCTACTCTCCTATACATAAATCTAAGTTCAGGCTCAGAAGAATTAAAACCAAGGGCTTATCTCTCATCACCTCCAACAGATTTTTAGAAAAATGAAAGAAACTTCAAGAAAATGAATCCCACCTCAACTTTTCTACATATAACAAAAAGAACCTTGCAATCAGGGACAACTGCAAGCCCTCAAGTTACCTAAGACAGGGCACATCTTATTTCCATACCTAGAGTAGGTAAGCCAAAGTATGGCTTTCAGCACCATATCAGCTAAGAAGAATTAAATCCTGATCCTGGTAAGTCTGTCAGGCAGGAAATCTGCAAACGTTTTAGTAAAGTGTCAAATATCAGCCAAAGGCTGCAAAGATTTTGACAGCAAGCTTTGTTAGGGGCATGGTGGCTTGGCTTGATGTAGAGACCTCTTACAGCAGCAGCTTCACCAGCAGCCATCACAGTGGTGACTGCTGATCCCACATCCATCCACAACCCTGCTGCACAAACTTCTGAAAAATCCCCTATTTTGGTGGCTCTGGTGAACAGAGCTCTGAGGTGGTGGAAGTAGCCAAAATATTATGAAGGAATTAAAAAATGGTGGTGGGGTTAAGGGTGGGGCACACAGTAGAAACAGAGCTGGGTTGCTCAGTGGTAGCTTGGTAACTGGGGGCACTGCTTTTATGCCAGGATTTCTGGTGTAAAAGCATCACTTTCCCAATAACGCAATCACTCTGTGTGGGTTTGGGCAGAATTTGCTCAGTGTGATGAACTGCTCACTCCCAAAATACCAGCAAAACTAAGTGTACAAGGAAGGAGAGTAAGGAGGATGGCTCATATCATCTACAAGCCAAAGCTGTGGAAATCTGATGGGGTCTAAAACCAGTATTGCAAAAGCCAAACTAAAGAAAGCTAGGATGCTTTGGGATGGGATTTCTTGCATTTGGCCGTGGGCTAAAGGAAGATATTAATCCATCTGAATCCTTGACTGAATCATATCCTGCAGGTGTTACAGCTATTCAAGACAGTTAGGTCTAGAGGGGAAGAAAAAAATACAATTAATCTAGGTTCACTTACATGATACACAAATAGATGAAAAAAAAAGGAAGCACTGTAAGAGGCTGGTTTGTGTTCACAGCCTAAAGCAAATCCACCTGAGGCTGAAACATCAGGATAAATAGTGTGATCTTGGTGTTTTTGCTCTAGCTTTAAAACTGGCCTCAGTAGCTGTTGACAAACAAATAATATAGGGATGAAAATGGATCAGGAACTAGTGTTGGGAGAAAGAGTAACTGGAAAATTTAATGTTTTTTTCATTAAAACGTTCATAATTTCCTCCAACTTTTGGTCTGCATTCTGTTGATGCACCTTTAAACGTTCTTTTCCGATGAAGGTTTCAACATTTTGTAAGACCAGAATGCACACTGAAAATCACCTCGCTTATGACACAGGTCACAGACCCAGGCAATGAAGAAGCTCAAAGCTTTGTTTTGGCAGCAGGGATGCTACAACTCAGCCTTTTAGGGAGCCCTGTTGTTCAGCTGGGGGCTGGGGCCTTCTGCTGGGACAGGAGGATGCTGGAAGGGTCCAAGATCTCTAGGACAATCTACCTGTCCTGCATGAAAGTAGCAGCAGCACCTTAGCTCTGTGTAGTGCTTTTGTAATGGGCAGGGTGGTGGTCAGGGTTTTGCAGGGTTTCTCCACAAATAGATCCAGGAGCCCCTACACCCTTGAGCTCTGCTAGTGGTTAGCATTCACCATAGTTTGGGAATCTCAGAGGTAAAGCAGAGCTCTTCCAAAGCACCTGCTTTGACTGGCAGGTTTGAAGCAAGTGATTCAGTCTTACTGTACTTGACAAAACCTGCAAAACTATTGAAAGGCAACTGAGTCGTGTCAGTCTAATTTAGAATGGATGATACATCCATTTAACCAATTTCACTACACAACAGGCAATTGGAGAAGGCAAACCAAGGGGAAGGAGAGGGATGACTGAGCTGAATTCAGTCTTGCAGTGGGTTCTACTGCTGGAACAGCTGGTGTTTAGTCTATGGATAAATAAAGGATTTAATTTTCCATGGACATCAGGCTGCCTTTCCTCACCAGTGCTAAACTCAGCCTCACAAAAGAAAAGATTAAGAGAAGAAGAAGCTCACAGTGTGGAACTCTACAAAGAGCTTACAGGAAGGATTTGTAGTAAATTAATATCACTAGCAACCACACAGTTCTAGAAGCTCACAAGCTTTAGGTGTAAACTGTGGTTTAGCTGGCTCACACACTAGGTGTAGGATCCAGCAACCTCCGTTGCACAGAGGGACCTCCTCCCACACTGCCTGAAAGATGTTCAGGTTTTGTTGGATATATTGACCTGTCACTTCCGATCATTCATCTGGGAGTGATGGCCAGCACAACATCTTAGCCTGCTCTTGGATCTGAAGCCTTAATGTTTTACAGAAGGTTACCACAAGCTCAACTTAATAAGCATCAAGAAAGCGTCTCAGGTGTGGGCCCAGGATTGATCCTGAGTTCATTTTGATCAGGAAAGATTAAAAGAGATATTCCCTCTCCTCCATTTTCTTTTTCCCTTACATTTCACATTGGTTATGGACAAGGTGAGTTTCTCCTCTCCTCTCCAGCAAAAGCTATGACAACTGGAGAAGAGAAAATGGGTGACATCACAGGAGTCAAATAAAACATGAAGCAATGGCAGTGTGCAAGGTTTTTAATCATTCCATTTAAAATGCCGCTTCCCCCTGAGTTTGTGTGGTATGAATTCTTCCTCATATCTATTTCAATAAGAAATGAAAAATTTGTAACAAAGGACATCTGTTCTGTAAATGCAAAACTTCCAGCTTTTCAATAAAGATGAAAAAAATGTCTTTGAGACTTTCAGGAGTTTCTCTGTCAGAAAGTGGAGATATCCTTGAGGCCTATACAGCAAAGTGAAAGCTACCTGCTCTCTTTCAGAATCCCCCCTTCTCCCCCAACTGTTGCCTGTTGCGAAATTCTTTTCAAGTAATTTTGTCCCCCTGTAATTCAAAGGTGACCAGCTGCAGTGTTTCAAAGATATGGATCTATGCTTCCTTTTTACCCTCCTAAGGGTAAATTCTTTTAAGGCAATCGAGGTATGACTTTGCAAAAGCTGAAAGCATTCCCAACCAGCAGCTGGAAAGAATAAAGTGCTCAATTCCTCCCCTGAGAACTCTCTGCCTGTTCACAGAGAGCTGCCACTTTTCTGAGCCTTCCTAGTTATAAACACCTCCTCCCCACTTCCCCATGCTTATCTCTAAGGCAGGGCAGATGCATGTACTGATTTTTCTTATGGAAAAAGACAGCAAGCCCTAGCTATTCCCCCATTACCTGGTTTCAGTCCCGCTACCAAGGTGATTAGAAAGCAATGCATAAAGAAACCACCTGAAAATAACTAAACAATCATTTTGCCTTAATATAAAAGGGGAGAGATATTTGAGATATTTGGAGGGGGATATTTGTCTCTAAATTTGAAGGCTGACACAGGCAACATTTGAACTGGTTTTAAAATATTAGTCACTAACCTCTTATCCTTATGCTGGCAGAAAGCTGGTCAGCATAAAAGGGATAGAGGACAAAAGAAAACTTTGGGAATATGTATTAATTAACTAGTCAGCAGGGAAGGGTTCTTGGTAAATGCATGCCATACTCACCAAGGAAAACAAAACCTGGAGGAGGCATTAAGAATATTTGTGCACAAAATATACACAGAAGATACAAGAAGGCTGCTACGTGCTTGGAAGCCTGCAGTCAGATGCAGGGTGTTCTGCTCACAAATGCTACCTGTAAGTAAATCTGGATAGGAACTGCTTCTGAAAATGTAGATTACACACACTTTACAGCTGCACACGAAAATCATAAGTTCCAGGTGCTTCAGAAAAGCTATCCCAGGAAACAAATGAAAGGCAGGCACAAGCCCTAGTGGGAAAACCACTTCACATGTGAGCTTGCATGAGAGGAGAAGAGGGAAGAAGAGGTGCTATATTTATATTTTGGCAGAGGACAGGCTCAGCTTTCCTTTTTGTAAGTACACACAAACCCAAACTTCAAATAAAACACCTGTCATGCAGGGCTGACTTGTGCTTGCAACCACACAGCATGAAGTGATGCCACATACTCAGGTTTATTTGCCCAGCAGCATGGGTGCCAAGTGGTCTAACAGGAAGAGCTTACCCATTTGGAAAGCCAATCCTTAGAAAGTATAATTTCAAGGAATACAGAGAGTTTCATGTTATTCAAATAAACCTACTGTGACTGTGGTAGCTTGGAGGAAAAGGCTGTATTTAATTCTGATGTGCACACTGGGAAGTGATGGCACAGCTGGGCAGCCCAGGATGTCTGAAGAGCTCTGCCTCCCAGTCCTTGACCACTGAGCTTGGAGTTTCAGTTTCCAGAGTGTAACACTCAGTTACTGGAATGGCCACTGGCATAATAAAAATCACAAGTTTAAGTCCCTCTGTGAGTCTGGTTTACAGCAGCTGCAAGTGCTGATTCCTGGAGATGGAGGAATGTGGGGCTGGATCTTGAGTGCAGGGGGCTGCTGAGGACATGGATCCCGGGACAGCCACAGTCAGCAGTGCTTGCTAGTGAGAGAGCCAAGTCATTAGCTGGCATGGAAAGTTAATCACTTGTCCACTCTTAGAAAGGGATGGTCCTACAGGAGAAAGGTTGGTGGCTGGCACCACTCAGGGGACAGTATCTGTTCTCTAAATGTTGTCCTATGAATAAATCAATGTCCAAATCCCAGGGTTTCTGAACTCTACAAACACAAACACTCAAAGTATATACATTAAAAAATGATTCTGAATAAAAATGCCTCCCCCTGAGCCCCAGCTTTCCAAAGCCATATCCCTTGTTAACCCTTCCCTGCCCAAATTATCCCCTCTGTCTCTGTTTTCTTGTTCCCATAGAACATTATTTGTTGAAATAAATATGGAGGTAAGTCTGAGCAAGACAGCCAAGACAGCCAGATTGAAATAAATTCATCACTCACTGGCTCTCAAGGGAAGAAAACCGTGCATTTTTTCTAAATGATTATTTCTGAAGTGCTGAAGGAATGGCTATATCACTAATGAGGCCAGTGCTCCATGACTGCTGATTATAAATGACCTAAAAAGAGACAAGGGGATGGTGTATATGTGTACAGGGGGATGAGAAAAGGGATTAATTGTTCTTCCTTAGAGTGTGGAATTGACTCCCTGGGCTTCTCAAAAATCTGAGAGCATTTGTAGTGCACCACAAAGGCAGGCCTGGCATATGTACAGACACACAAGGAAGTTTGGACTGCAGTGCTGGGCTGTTCTAACAAGTAGACACACAGTTCCTCTCCTCCCATGACAGGTCACCATCTACTCACTGCAATAATAATTAAAAAGGAAAATGAGCTCTCTCAGTTCCCCATGGGTCTAAATTACAGGGCATGCAGGTTGATGCAGCCAGACTTGAGGTTAAAGCAAGGAATAAGATTCACTTATGTCTTCTCTCACTCACTAATTCCCATGGAAACAAGAAACTCCCGACAAATGACTCAAAATATGCTTGCAAAAATCTTACTCATATGTTTGGTTGGCTACCTTCCCCCATGCTTTCAGGCTGAATGATTACAGGTGCATTACACATGCAGCAATCCCAGGGCAGCTGATGGTGGAACAGAGAGGGATGGCTGCATGTAAAGGAGGGCCAGATGCCAGCCACTAACAGGAACATTAGTAATGTGAATTTTCAGAGAATAATATCATAGCTTGTCCATAAAAAGGTGCAGCTTTCGGATCCCTAGCAGTATTGTTTATATCACATGGTATGTATAAGTGAGAGCACTTAGAAGTAAAAGATATCCAAGGAACAACCCCGATACAAAATATGACTTGAGGGTACTGAGAAGATGGGGTTTACTTATTTAATTAATGGCTTGGTTTATATACAGAAATTACTCAGGACACCTTGGAGAGAAGAGATCTGAAAATGAAGTTTTGCAGAAGCTCAGACAAAGGAGCCTTGGCAGATATTAAATGGATTTTAGTCATGTGCCACTGCCAGAGATTTCCTAGCACTTTTTGAAGACTGCCCCTTTTTTGCAGGCAGCAACATCCTCTTGCCTGACCTGACAGATGCAGCTTAGTTTCCACCAAAACTGTTCCAGGCCGTGTATGGATTTAGGGTAGTAAATGGGAACATTCTCAGTGCAGAAGCTCAGATCAGGGCCCCTACAATTACCTGCTTCAGCTGACTCAGGCAGTTCATCACTAATGCTTACTGCAGTCTCAATGGGGGCTCCAGAAAGTTTTCTCCCCCTCTTAGGAGATGCCCTTTGCTTGGAGCTCAGGATCACTCACTGATCTCCTCACAGGTACCCATCTTTACAAAGATAGAAAGCCTGCACAGACTTTGCACAACTGCTAAATCTAGGGGTGGAGGCAGGGAAGGAAAGTTTAACTAAGTTTTCTTCCTTCACACAGGTCATTTGTCACAACCCTTTATAGCTAATAACCCCTCTGTAAAATTTATAAGCCAATTACAGAACAGGGAAATAATTCACTAATAGCCTATATAAGATGGTTTAGAAATCTTGTAGGAAAAAACTCCAATATATTAAATACCACAGGTTTTGGAAGCAAATGCTGTAGGTGATACTCTTTAAAAGACTTTTGAGTTCAGAAGGCCTAGGCTATGCAAATCTGTTTGAGCCTAGCCACTGCCACAGCTTTTCCCTGAGAAACATCGCTGCTGGGAGCTGGGGCCACCATCCAGCTGCACACAACCTGTGCTGGAGCCTGTTTCCTTTTCATCTCTCAAGGGCTGCGCAGAGTTCCCCTTCCCTATTCCTCATGTAAGTCAGCCTACAGATAAATGAAGTACCTCATTTGCTTTTCCAAAAGCCACTATTTCGCCACAGAAAGTAAATCTGACAAGCAAGTGAAGATTATTCACTGGGCTACACTGTATCTTTCCCTCTTGCTTGGAGCAGGGAGCATTAAGAAATCAGCCCCGCTGCCGTATCACTACCATTTCGGAAGTTCTCTAATGAATCTGAGCCCAGGTTGGAGCTTTAAAAGACTGCAGTGGTGTGTCAGCATAAACAGCCAAAAACAGTGTCATGTCAAGTGTTAACAAGGTCACTTCTGTTTTTACAAGCATCATGCACTTAGCAGATAAAAATTAGTATCCTATCCAAGCCACCACGAGTCACCCTGATCACCATCAAGGAGAAGCACTGCCCCTGCATGACTGCTGCTACTCGGGGACACTGATAGCAAGTTCAATTTCTTACATGATGTCCCTTAGTATGATGAAGGGACTAATAACCACCACACTTTTTTTTTTCTTTTTCCTCTTTGTTGGTCTGCTGGACACAGACCTGCAAATAGCTTTCTGGGGCTCCTTTAAATAAACACAACTAATTACCCTGCACAATGTTGCAGCTTACAGACAACTAATTACATCATGGAAGGCTTTCTTAACATGTACGTTTCTTTGCAGAGGGCCATGTCTAACATGAAACAAATTTATTCAGCCTTTATGCTGTCAGCTGGTACAAAAATGACATTGAATCCACAGCAGAGCTAGATTGCACAACTCTAGCAGGCAAGCTCTTCCAGGAGGCTGAAAAACAACACATGGAGTACCCATATTCCAGAACATGTGTAGCTGTGTGGCTGTAAGCCTCTTGCACACTGACTGCAGTGCCATGGCACAGACTGGGACTGTTGTGTAAATAAAGCTCTGCTTTCCTTCACTCACGTTTGCTATATGTTGAACAATCACCACTTGCTATGCCTTATGCCCTGACTACACGCCTTGCTGGAGGAATAATGGAAATCCTGGGCCAAAAAAAAAAAAAAAAGGCACAGAACTGAACAGATGGGCAACATGAATGAAAAGATACATTGGGAAACTGTTCAACCAGTAAGAGATGAAGAAAAAGAGAAGTTAAGTGACTCACTCTATGTAATGTGGACAGCTGTGTTAGAGGCTGGAAACAAACTTAGGGTTTCCTGACACCCACTCCCTGCTTAGACAGGGATAGCATCAAACCAAAACAAATTTTTAAAAAATAGACTTTGCAGGCAGATATCTAACTAACAATACAGGTTCATAGCAAATTATTCAAAGTGGATGCGACTGAATGCCTCTTCACACTCCTGCAAATCTAAAAAGACTTTGTTCTTTAAAGCAAAATACTGGGTGAAAGGATTTTTTTAAGGTGTGCAGCCCCCCTCCTTCCCATTCCCTGCATAAACAGCAGATGAAAGCATTTGATTTGCAAGCATTTCTGGACAACCATGTCGTACAAAACAGTAACTCCTTCTCCTCAGGGACAATATCCTGAAAGGATGAAGCAAGGACACCTCTCAAACCACACTCACA
Source organism: Cinclus cinclus (assembly GCF_963662255.1). Classification (NCBI taxonomy): domain Eukaryota; kingdom Metazoa; phylum Chordata; class Aves; order Passeriformes; family Cinclidae; genus Cinclus; species Cinclus cinclus. The sequence continues at coordinate 64,225,191 of NC_085050.1, read as the reverse complement.
ATGACCCCTAGCATTGACAAGAGTTATATGCGTAAAAAGCAGCATATATCTTACTTAGCAAATGAGAGTGGCAGATGAACTGATAGAAGAGGGCAGAATATCTTATTTGCAGCTATTAGCTGGCTGGTCAAAATACATGAGTAGAAATGTATGTTCAATTATACACGTATTGAGCTCTTGGACATGTATCATGAGCACCTACACCTCTATGGAGAACATGGGCCTTAACTTGCTGTTTGAAGCATTTGAGTCAATGGGCTTCATGAGAAAATGATAGCCTCTACAAAAGAGCTTCAAAAATCTCATGAAAGATTGTTTTCTGCAATTCTCCAAGGCTCTGCCTTTCCCTTCACACAAGAGGATGATTTTTTTACAGGGAGCAAACTGAACGACAAAATCGCAAGCTCGCTGTAGAACTGCAGCAGAAACAGGAAAGACAGAGATTTCTCATGGACCAGACTGACCTTGATGACAGCTCCAGATAAAAGCTACAGTGCTTGGTCTCCCACTATGATTTTCAGAGGTGGGTCACTTCAGTTATATCTCTCCCTGTAGCAACAGACAGCCCTAGCAGAGATGACACACTCTCAGAGGGTTCCCCTTTACAAAAGAAACCATTAGAAGATGACAGGACAGGCACAGGGAATTCTGACATGGAAGTCAGAAAGAAAAAAAAAAAGGCATGAATGGGACAAAGAACAAGGGTCACAAGGATGCATTGTGTCCTGGGTTCCTCAGAATGCCCCTGGAGCACGACACCTTAGAGATGGGATCTCCTGCTGTAGGGCAGTGGAACAGCAGAAGACTTTAGGTAGAAAGTGGCCAAACCAACCTGTTGAGAGCCATGCAATGTTCAGCACAAGGAGGTCACATGGAATCCTCATTACAGTTCTCATTACCCACCTCTGTTTTGTACCGCTCAACTCTGGTAACTCAAGTTACAACAAAAGAAGAATGGAATCTGGACAAGTTGATTAAAAGATGGAAAAACATGCCAGTCCTGAAATAGAGCTTCTGCTCTATCTTCTCTTTCTTTAAGCCTCTGATTTCCAGAATGATTTAAAGGAAACTTTTTGTACCTCCACAGCAGCAATACCCATGACCTAGTTAGTGACTCCCAAAGGAAACGATGAAGTTTCTTACAGCATTTTTGTTACTCTTATGCAAGGGAGATTAAAAGAACATCACAAAGCAGCCAACCCTGAACATTTAAAAATCAGGAAGCAAGTCCCTAAAACCATACAATATCCTGGGTTGGAAGGAACCCACAAGGATCATGAAGTCCAACTCCTGGCCCTGCACAGGACATCGTAGGAATCACACCCTGCACCTGGAAGCACTGTCCAAGCACTCCTTGAACTCTGCCAGCCTTGGTGCTGTGACCACTGCCCTGGGGAGTCTGTTCCAGGCTCAACCACCCTTGGGGTGAAAAACTTCCTTCTGATATTGAACCTCCCTGACTCAGCTTCAAGCCATTCCCTCAGGTCCTGTCACTGGCCACCAGAGAGAAGAGATCAAACCTCACTATTTCTTCTTAGTATCATGTTTTGGCTTTTTCTCCTTTGCCCATATTTGCAGGTGCCAGATTCAAAAAGATGCCTTTCCTAAAACACAAAAATTAAGACTGTTGCAGGATCTGAGACCTTCCAAAGAAGATACCAAATAAAACTCCATGTTAAAATGCAATCTAGAGAACATGGATTGTCTTCTGAAAGCATGGGTCTCCCTCATCAACCCTTCTGAGACACAGGAATGGGTAAGAGTCACATGTGAGTTTTCAGCTTTTCAAACGAAATTCCATTGCCTGAGTTCCCACATGGAAAAAAGGGAAGAATAAACAATTTCATGCAGTCTGATATTATACTCCTGCTCTACTCGCCTTGTGTTAACCTACCTGTTGAGGTTATTGGGGTAGCAAATCATGTAACACATTGATTTTTAGCTATTTTAAGTGAATATAGCATTCCTATGTGCATTTCTCCTTCAAAGAATGAAGTTGTAGAGGGCACAGCAAGACACATTTTGTTCTGTCAAAGCAGTCTGTAAGTGGAACGGAAAACCTTTGCTTTGTGATATTACAGACAGAAGCATGAAAAGAGAACAGGCTCCTGGTGCCTCCACACATGCAGGTACCCCTGAGTGAGTGCAGAGATTCAGGCTCTGATCACAAGTCAGTGCTGAAGGACGTCAAAACTGCCAAAGAGGCCCACGCCTGCAGGCAAGCAGTGATTTCCCTCTGCCTTTAAGACTCATATCTTCAAATTTATAGCCCAAACAGGAGTCCAAAAATGGGCAACACACTAAAACTTTCTTCCAGAAAGGGGAAAGCGTCTGTCCTAGTAGCCTGACTGTGCCTGAACTACAGGTGCAGGTCATTTGTGCAGCTGCACAAATATCCCAGAGGATGTAGGTCTGATTGGCATATGTGATACTTGCTGACAGACAGCCTGAAGGTTTGGCACTTGTTCCACATTTTAATTCCTCAAGGTTTAGTACTGTAGGATTCGTACCTCAGAAGCCATGATTCCTGGGGATAGCATACAATTTGCAGAGGGGATCTGCGTCCTTTCCTTTCCTTTCCTTTCCTTTCCTTTCCTTTCCTTTCCTTTCCTTTCCTTTCCTTTCCTTTCCTTTCCTTTCCTTTCCTTTCCTTTCCTTTCCTTTCCTTTCCTTTCCTTTCCTTTCCTTTCCTTTCCTTTCCTTTCCTTTCCTTTCCTTTCCTTTCCTTTCCTTTCCTTTTCTGGATTTTTACACAAGTTTTTAATTCTTTTCCTTCCCTTCCCCCTCACCCCCATCTGCTTTCAGTTGATACAGGAGAAAGTAGAGGTCACAGGAAGAGCGGAGACACATAATCTAATTTTCATTTTGTCCATTAATCATGCACAATTTCAGCCAGCTATTTAACAAGGTGGAACTCTAAAGTGATCACTCTCTAGAGTGATGGGGAAAAATTCACTCTAATTCCCATTGCTGCTCCACACTCCTGTTCATGCTGCACAGAGCAGCCTCTCCTTATTACAGAGAAAAATGGATCTACAGGTCCTGAAAAACATACGCTGTCCTGGAAGTCTTCTCAAGAGTTTTTGCTATATTTAGAAGTGTTAAGCTGTAGCTGTTGGTGCTTCATTTGTGGGTGGCTGGATTTTGGGGAGGTATGGGTCAAAATAAGCCAAAAGGGAAGCTGTGCATTTTAGTACATTTTGATATGAAGTTGCAACTATTGCCACACATTATTTGAGCTCACAAATCAGAAAGCCTACAAGTAGTTCTGTGTCTGCACCCCTTACAAACTCTGCTTTATGCCAGATTCCCAGCTTGTCAGGATCAAATCACCTAAAGTGAGACAATTCTGGAAATTACAGAGGTATGCACTAATGGCATGTAAGGTCCAGGGGACTGGATGTGTTGGGCCTTCAGAGGAGGCAGAAGGCAGCACCTTCTTTCTCTGCTGGAGTTTAATGAGTACTGCAACATTTGCTGTCTTGAAAGAAGATGTCTCACCTTTGTTTAATTCTTTGGCAAAGTGACCTTAGCGTGCCGAGGCGAAAAAATCTCTCTCTGGTTTAAGAGCAGTCCTTAGCAGCTGTGTTGGGAGTGAGGGCAGAGGAACCCAAGGAGAACTGCAGCAAGGCACACTTCCCACTGATTGTTTATCTGCTCAACAGGAGGGACCTGGCCTCCTCTCTAGGTCCATGGATGAGCTCTGGACATCCCAGTTTCTCCATAGCCAAGGAAGCTTATTTCACAAGGTTTCTATGCCAGCTGTGAATGCCCCAGTCTCCTTCCACTCATTATGCTTTTGTCAGAGAAAGAGAGCAAAGGCTTATCCTGAACTTCGAGGCAAGAGACCCAAGGACACCTATACCTCCCTTGGAGGGGAAAAAATGGGTTTTCCATACCAAAAAGGTGATAAGCCTGAGAAGTGCTGTCTCTCTGAGGCCACTCAAGGGCATCATTTAACAGAAAGTAAGAATTAGCAGTACATGTTTAAAGGAAGAGGAGTGTGGCTGCACAGAAGTAGGATAAGATTTGAGCAAGTCAAAGACTGAATTGCTGAAAAGCACTGTTTTGGAGGGACACTGAGCAGTTAGGCTCTGCAATGGAAGAAGCATTTCCAATACAGCACTGCCACTCTGGAGTCTTCTCCTCCACTCTGATGACAAAGAGGTGCTCGATGGTTCTAGGAAAGAAACTATGTCCCGCAGCTGGCTGGTTGTCTTTCTCCAAAAAATTACAACTTCTTTTTTAGGAGGTTTCTGTAGTAAGATCACTGACTCAAGTAAAGGGACCGTGATCCCTAAGCCCAGTTTTTAAGTCCCCAGAACTACAAGGACTTCCCAAAATGCCAGTGCTATATAACCTCTGACACAGGCTATGGAGAGGTGCATGGAGACCAAAAGCCCCTTTAGGATAGCTCTGATAGGAATGGGATGACAAAGAGGTGAAATGAAAGATTTATTACATTTTGTTTCCCAGTTCTTAAGGGCTAACAGACAATGCCTATGAAACCAGGAATATGGGAAGGGTAGTAGGGGTTATATTTATCTGCCAGTGTTTCTAATCAAATTTACCAACTGTGGAAGACATTTGGGCATTTTTGTCTAGTCAAATCAAAATAATAAAGATAGAGAGAAAAAAAAATTAAAAGAAGAAATGAGAATCAGAGACTCAATGACCTAACTGCACTCAGTTTCTGTGGGATTTGGGAGCATCACCAGCTTTTTGAAAACTTCCCTTTACATGTGAAGAACACAGTTGTGTGAACCCAAATACTGCACCTGCTGTCAAGAGTATGGAACAAGAAGAGACTGGCTCAGTTCTTATGATTCTACTAACTTAAGTTTTCGTACTCCAAAATAGAATTACCATGATGTTTGGGAGTGATTATGTGCAATAATTAAAAGAATTTTCACAACACCATTACTGGGGAAGCCCTCTGTATTATAAGCAACTTTATTAGTTGCTGAGCCAAACCATATTTCATGAGGCAAAAAACCTGATCAGGCCACATTTGTCAGGTGAGTATTATGTAGTGTTTCATTTTCAGGTGCTTGATCTGAGAGTAGCACCACAGAGTTGAAATTTTGGCTGCTTGGTTTGTTTTTTGCTACATGTGTATGTTTTTAGTTTTTATTGAAATCACATATTGCAAGAAATCCCTGGATGCACAACCCCACCTCTCCTAACAGACTTTTCTATTCTGCCAGGGATGCTCAACAGCATGAAATAATCCCCTTCAATTTACAAAAGAAGTTCCCAGTCTCTGAGTTTTAAGCTACTAGTGATCCATCACTTGCAACAAAACCTAAAATAGATACTCTGTTTACAGCCTGGATTTTAAATACTCACTATTCTTGGTGGCTGTTTGCCTGGGTGTCCAGGAATGACTAACTGTTCTCTGGCTTCCAAGGCACCATCAAAAACAAGAGGGGATTATGTAAGTGGACAATTTCCCGGTTTAAGTATTTACATTTGTTTCCTCTTTTCCCCCACCATGTATTATTCTAAGCAAGAGGATATAACTCTGCTTTCAGGAGGGAAACAAGAAGAGGTGATGTGACAGAAAAGCAGAGACACATATGCACAGAGGCCAATTAATTTTTTTTAAACTACAACACCATTTGAAAGCAAAATTCAAAGAGAAATTGCAATAAACACCCAAGATTGCTTCTAAAATAATGAATAAGCCCAAAAATCCTTCAAAAAGACTGCATTAAAAAAATCGGACATGGGCCTTTTAAATAGATAAAGCAGTCCAACTTTGGAGAGACTGAAATACAACTTGGTCATAACCTTAATTTTGTACTTGGATCTAGATGCTATGACGGAAAATATTTGAGAACAAATAGAAAAAAAAAATACAATAGGTCCCCATTCCTGACCAATGATGATACAAAATAAGTGCATAGGATTTTAAGAAGAGCATCAACAAATTCTTTAAATCCTTGTCTACCTTCTGCAACTGAGCCAGCACATCTCCTTCCAAAATAAGCCTGAAAACACTTTTTTTTCTTTTTAATCATGTGTTGCCTTTAGAAATTTTAGATTTGTGTTTTTCTCCTGAACCTAAAAACTTCCTTTGTAGGAAAGCAAAAGTAAACATAAAAAAGAAATTGAATAAATACAGTCAAAAGTCAGTGATGATCTACTTTTTTTGTTGATACTAGGATCATTTTGCCATTTTAAAAATCAAGCCCAACTGAATGCTGCTAAGGTATCTGGAACTGCACCAAAATAAAATATGATCCCGACCTATTAATTTTTCTTTTCCAAGGATTGATGCTGATATCATGTATTGGAAGACATGACCTACAGCCTGTATTTTCGGAAAATACAAGTAAGGAAGATATCATTGCTAAATATACTTAAAAAACAGAAGAAAGAGAGGGGAGTGACAAGCAGTAGGGCAGAGAGGTGGGCTTGAGTGAGGTAGAGGTAGTTTGCCAGAGAACACAAAACATTCCTGGTTTTCACCAGGAGTTCACTGTTAATGATTTTTTTTTTTTAACAAGGGCACAGCATTTAGGTAAATACCAAGCCACTGGCAAATAAAGTAATTGCATCATGTGCACTCCCCTCTCTTCTCTGGAAGAAGAATATGCCTTTGCACAGTGCTTGACCACCTGAAGCTGCCCCCAGACTCTGCTGGCCAGGGGCTGCCTGTGCTGCGACTCAAGGGAGCCATGTCTGCACTCCAAGCCTTGGGATTCACTTTTGTCATTAAAGGACGTCAAACTTCTGTGTGCAAGGATACCTCTTGTACAAACCTGAGGCTTAGTTTGCTGTAAGTAACTTCCTGGGGTTCTCATGTGAAAAAGGCTCCAAAAAAATCCCTTGGGCACCAACTTCTGCTGCCTCTGCTCCAGTAGTCTGCTCTGAACATCAGCACTCATTCCCCAGTTTAAAAACCCCACAGCTTTGAAGCAGTGTATGACCTGTTTCCGCAGTAATAGACATTAATTTCTCAGAACTAACTATCAGAAGGAGTCTGATACACACAGTCTTCTCCACAAATACATATAAACACTGAAGCTTTACTAAATGCTCTCTGTTCCTTGGTCAAACTACACGGGTTTGATTTTCCTGCACAGGATGAGGTAGGATCTTGCTGCCACCAAAGCTGAAATCCCCAAATGCAACATGACTAAGAACTGAATTGCCCTGTTTCCAGAGCTAAGGCTGGCTCCACATGCTAATTCTCTGCTAAGCCAAAGCATGGGGCTTTGATTTCCTAACCTCAGAATGTTATCTGGCTCTGGTATAGGATTACCATTAGCTCTGTACATCTGTCCTTACAGTAGGGTCACTGTCACACCATATGTCACTTGAACAACCTTTATTTTTTCTAGATTTTTGTCTTTTGTAAAATCAGTGTTCATCTGGAAGAGCCTGGATTCCCTTGGCTTTCAAAATCTGCTTTGTATTGCTAATGCATGAGGCTGTAGGCAAAGTTGCATTAGTGAACAGAGAAAGACACAGAGAAAGATACTAAAAACCTGCTAAGAAAAAATGTTTTCAGGTTGCTCTTCCCTTCAATACTAACAAAAAAATCCCCAGCCGCCCAAACAAAACATCGGAGGAGGTTTATTCAACTTCCATTTACCAAATTAATGACCACTTTTTTTGTTTTTCTTTTTCTAAAATGCTTCTGCATAAGTTCAGAATATTTCTGACTTGCAGCAGTGTAACAAGAGAGAGTCTGACCTAGAAAGAGCAGGTCAGGCTTCACATGGAAGCCACCACAGGGTGGAGAGTCACAGCCTCAGTACACATAAGGTATGCCAATCTTTTGATACGGGAGGAAAAAACTCCTGCAAAATTCATGGACAATTAAGTCTCCCTCTCCCCTCTCTAGTAAGAAGAAGGTCATCAGTCTTCAGATTGTCACTCTCTCAGAGGAACAACAGAAGAAAGAAATCAGGGGGATCTGGAGGGAGAAATGAAATGGGTCTTCCAAGATCAATGGTCGGCCTTCTGGGACATCATGAGGATTTTATACTTCTGTAGTACCTTTCACCCTGAAGGAACTCAAACTCCTCTCTAAATGATATACTGATCTCACATGAAAGCTGCATCCAGTGAAAGGAAGCAGAGAAAACCATGTCCATGCAGGTGGTCATATGACAGTTCCCGTGCTAGAAGGAGCACAGGAACACCTACAGGAAATGCATGTCTCTGCCCTAGGGGTTTAATAAGCCTGGACCCGACTATGTAACACAGACTTGTGCAAGGGATGTAGGGGAAAAGTAGATTACCAAAACTGGGAAATCAGCAGGAAAGAGAAAAGCCATCCATAGCTTGCTTCAAAGCGGAAAGACATTAATCAAACCACATACACAAGAAGAAAATGGAAACACTCCACAGCCACTAGAAACAAAAGCAAGACCCAGAGAATTGTATTGAAGCTGCAAGGGAGATCCAGGGCACATTCCTATTTTAGAGGAAGACAACAGGGCTTTTTCTACCAGCTTAAGAATGAGCAAGTCACAGCAGAATTCAGACTCAAGATGAAGACACTGAAGAAAAGAGCCTGTCTCTCACTGAAAACCACAAAGGTTCCCTGCCTCACTTCTGTGCCTCATCTTCCACTGCTTTTCCAATGAAAAAGTTCACCATGGAATGCAGACAAAAGAGCAACATTAGCTCCATCCCTCCCAGGGTATCCAGTGGCTTAAAGGTGTTCCTGCAGCCCTGACTCAAACTGATCAGCTCAAAAGCATCATTTGAGAGCTCATGCAAAAAGTTTTCAAACAAATCCAGCCAACTTCAGATATAATCAGATATAAATAAGTATATATAATTCAGATATAATAAGTATAATCTGTTGTTGTTCCACCAAGAATAGATACTCACCTAAACATCACTTTTTAAAAATTGGTCTTAACAACTCATCTTCCTATGCCTCTTGTATTCCCCTATCTCCTTGCAGTCTGGGGCATCCAGGTGTGGCTGTGAACTTCCCCATGATGGGATGGTAAGATACAAACGACAGAGGAAGAGACTACAGGTTGACCTCATTGTCAGATAAAATCCATTAGGTGTGATTAAAATGTAACAAAAATGCAGTCACATTAAAAATTACTATAATGAAGTGCACTATGATTTACTGACTAAATGAATGAGAAATTTATCTGAATAAAATAGTCCTAGCCCCCCTGCATTGGCAATGCATGATAAATTGCTGATTGTGAGAAGATCACTGCTTGCTGTTGGATGACTTATACACATTGATTTTTCCTAACAACACTAATTATCATAACAGCATCTCCAAATATACTACATAAAGTTTCCTCTGAGCAAGCAAAAATTATTTCAGGCCTTCTGGTCCCAAACTGCAAAGAATAAAGATGGAAAGGAAGGATTTACAAACTACCTCCTTGCCTTTTATTATGCAGATCAAAGGTCCAACCCACTGGATCTTACTTAATCTTGAAGAGATTGGAGCAACATTCAAGAAAGCACAGGCATTGTGCAATGAAGTTGTGATCACAGTGGGTTGTTTTTTTGCATAGTGGTGATCTAATTTCGTGGGGCCAAAAAAAGCCTTTGAGAAAGAAGAATGCAATGCCAAAGAGCAAAGGAAAAAAAAAAAAAACCTCACAATTTCTCCAATTTCATTAAGATGCACTGGGGCAGACTGTGCAGTCCTTATGTAAGTGCTCCCATTGACTAAGGTTGTGTAGGTGAGAAATCTCTCACTAAGATGAAAAGTAAGAGCACAGTCTATTAATAGGAAATTAAAAGTGGTGGAATAGGTAAGAGAAATGGAGGAGAGAGAAAGAGGGACCACGTATTCCCAATTAACTGAAAATCAATCACAATAACCCACGTTCTTCTCTTTGAGAAATCTAAGAGGTGATAAAACACCACCTTAAAAAAAATGCTCTGCCATTCAGTGTTCTCTCTAGTACATACATTTCAGACTTACCTATGAGGATTTTCCAAAAGTCCATGCATTTTCAAAGAGGAATGTGCTGCTCAGGAGCATGAATAAACCAGTTTATTTACTGACATTAATGCTTTGTGTTTTTTGATGACCCAGTACACTGTATTTAAAGCAGAGAGCCTGGGCAGAAGCAGACACATCAGCTGCCTTTGGTGAAAGAGCAATGCCAGAGTACACCCAGGAGAGCTCCCAGGCTGCGCTGGCCACTTCACAGCTGCTGTCTGCTATAGGAAGCACAAAGCTGGGAGCTCTGCTCAAGTTACAGCCCTGACATTTCCACTTTACTCTGACCTGTGCTGCTCGGAAGCCAGAGCCCTCTCTGCCACAATGCTGGCCAAGTAGCTGGGAAGCAGAGCAGGCAAGTAGGATGCTCCAGACAGCTGAGTGGATAATATGGTGTAGTAAGGTTTCTGTTGGTCTTTATTCAGCTTTCCCATGCCAGCTGCAGTGGGGAACATCTTGCTGACAGCAGTGCAGGATTGACGCGCATGGTGTGAGCATTGCAGCTTTTACTGAAAGGCAGAAGGACTTAGGAGCCCTGTTCTTTCCACAGGCTGCTTTCTCCTGAAGGGCTGCACTGGTACCTGTGGTTTACCCCCCTCCCTGACCCCCAGTCATTGCCAAGCTGGGGCCTTTTCCACTGCTCCTTTAGCACAAAAATGCCAGGTTTTCAGTGCATCTGACACACTGTCCACCCCCAGCCAAAACAGGCTCTGTCCAAGTGTGCCTGCAGGTGACACCCATGTCCCTTCCAGCAGGGCACTTGGAAAACAGCCCACCCCTTATGTAACCTGAGACAAGGACTATTTTTTTTTTTTTTTTTTGGTAGCAGTTTTCCCTCCTATCTGTATCTTGGGAAGACTGGGATGTAATCTCTATGCTGTTTGCAAACCAGGCACAACAATGAGTAAGTGCAAAGGAAAATTTCTAGAGCAGCACAGCTGGTGACTTCTCTTGTGTCACAGTGAGAAATCTCTGGCATCTCCCACTAACACCCAGAGCTTCATCTGCTTCAGACACACAAGATTTTGGGTACATACAGTTTCCAGTTTCCCCACTGTGTTTCTTTACCTGAGGAATGTGACCAGGCGCTTGGGGAAATAATTTTCCTTGACCCTGGACTAGCAACCCCCATGTAGTCAGATGAACAATGTGAACACATCTTCAGAGTCACCACATACACTGAATTTTACTACAAATCCATGTGTATTGTGTAGTTTGTGATACACATAGTAAGTATTGCAGAAATGTCTTAAATGGCTTTAAATATTTCTGTTCTATGCATGTATCTGTGGGAACAGTGAAGCTGTCTTCAAGTGATGGGACCAGTTTCGTATGATATGAAGGATTTAAAAGTAACTCACCCAAAAAATAATTTAAAATTGCTTTTTCATCTGTAAGACTGCAAAGGCTTGTAACCCTAATTTACTGCATTCTTCTGCCACAGACAATTCCTCTAGGTGTGCATCTCCCTATCCATAGAAAATTCCTACATATTTAGTTTTGTTTTAGCCATCTGTGGTAATGGCACACTTCAAATAATCTTAATCCAGTGAAATGGTTCCATAGCTTGGAACACTGAAATTCTGGTTGAGATGGATTAGTGATCAGGCTGCAGACAGAGGGGACAAATTTATCTCATGGATAGTGCTACTACACTAGTGAGATTATAGCTAAGAGTCCCCAGTTCTTCACCTGTCCCATGACTGGTTAAAAAAACATTTAACAAATATTTCATACTATTTCCATCTGCCAGAAATATACAGACCACAGAAAGCCACGGTGTCTGCAGTAATTTCCTGTGAACTGTGACAAGAGCAAAAAGAGGTCCTGTGCTATTAATTAGGTAAGGAAGGGAAGCAGACAGATAAAAGCTGGATGAGGGGAAACATGAGGTAAACTTGAGCAGGGAACATAGATGGAGAGAAAGAAAAATGGCTCATGGAGTAGTGGAAGAGAGAAAAGAGGGAGACAAATATTATAGGACAAATTAAAACAAAACAAAAAAACAACAGAAACACCCCACCCTCCCCAACAAAACCCAAAACTTCCCAGCCTTCTGGACTCAGAGAGAAAGAAATACACACTGGAAAAATAATTCTCTGGAAAGTGTACGTTGGGCAGTCTCAGGAATCTTCCTTTCTCCAGGCAATACTATATACAAAAATAAATTTTAAATTCAGATTCTTTTGAGGAGATTTACTCTTCAAGGAATGTCATGTCACAAAAGGAGGAGTCATCTCAGGACAGACCTTACACTCTCTCTAGGTAGACACCTTCAAATTATTTTTCTTTCTGTTTTTTAAAGACTTTGACCTTTTTCCAGTTTCTGCAAACAGCATAAGCAAACAAACGACATCTTATAGGTTTACCTGCTTTTCAAACTAGGAGATTTTAACTAGAAGCAAGAGACCTGACAGATTCTACAGAAGGGTGCTAGCATGAGCAGCCAAAGACAAAGCTTCTAGAGTGAGTAACCAGCTTTAATACTGCCCAAGTGTGACACAGAAGTGAAAAGGAGACAAAGGAAACACCATTTTGTGACAGTACTACTAAAGTTGGGCTTGCTTTCTCCCTCTCTTGCTGTAGAGGAAGAGCTGCTAACAAGCTCCCACTGGGTGTAAATGAACAAGCACCTGTTTGGAAGATGTGGTGCCAGAGAATGGGTGGTTTTGTCCCAGTATGTAAGACAGGCTTGCAGACTAATGCATACCGAATGTTCCTCTCACACATGAAACAGGGGCTGAGTATGAGGGAGGACTCCAGAATTCAACAGGAGGACAAAGAACAGAGGGACCAACAGATCGGTTCCTCTCCTTATTAACAAATTTGGCTGTCTCAGACAACACTGAGCTGGTGAACATTAACACAAAGAGGGCAAGATTCGCATGGCCCATGAGGAATGAAATCTTTGCTGAGAGAGCAGAAGCCACATTCTTTAGCAAATCAGATGCATCAGCTGGGATTTGGCAGAACCTCTTGAGCACAGGGATCCAAATCTGCACTTAACCACTTACTGGGACAGTCTTTCAAGAGGTATTAAGTGTTCCTGCTATGGACACACACATGTTGCAACATTTAGGAAATCTTTCTGGAGGGAACACATACTAATGGCATAATGCTTCTAGGTAGCATTAGGCTTGACCATTTAGAAATGTTTTGGAAAGCACCAGAAATAGAATCCACATAGATAAAACTAAAGACAAAATTGGAAGTCAGAAGAGAGAGGCTCATCTTGCTGCTGAGCTGGAACATCCTAGGCATCCAGGGAACAAAGACTGATCATCAGAGAGCACTCCTTCATACAGACACAGGTTAGGTAGATGTTGAGCTCAGAGCTTTGAATGGATGCTGACACTGGTCCTGGTATCACTGCTCTGGGATCAGGTGGCCAAGCCCTCTGCTGAGGCACAACCAGGCTGTAAGTCATACAGCTTTAGAGAAGGGACAAAAAAACCCTCCAAAATGCCAGAAAGCTATACTAGCCACAAAGGAGTATGCAAGCACAAGTTTGAAAAGGACTGTTGGGTTGCACATGTAAATCCCCAAACACAGTGATGCTCAAAACACTCCTGAGCTACAGTCATGAACTGCAGTAAAGAAAGGTGAGCAAAAATGAGCCCTAAAGATGGGACTATTACTTTTCCTTTGAAAATACAAGCCTTACTTGGTCCTAAGTTCCTAGCTGGAACATTAGGCAGTACTTAATTGATACTCTCCTCAAGCAAAAGAGCTGGGATATATTCATGCTCCTGGGACAAACAAACAGCCTCTTTCAGTGCCATCAAAATGTTCTTAGGGGGGGTGTCTCGGGGTGGGGGGTGGATGGGGGACATTTGAGGAACCCATGGATTACAAAAGAGATGGGGATTTTGTCTTTCTGGTAGTGCTTAGTCTCCCAGACTTCTCTCTGTGTCTTTCTTCCTCTTCTGCCATTTCTTGCACCTTATGGAGCATCACAGATAACTATGGGCACTCCAATTGTGGCACTTCTGATTTTCATACCTCTTCACATCGCCCAAAATGAAGCTGTCACTGTGTGTAATGTTTAATTAGCTGTAACACCTCTGAGGTGGGCACTGCCTCTTCTGACATGTGGCTCTGACACTCTCCACAAAGCCCCACCACAGCAGAAACACCTAGATTTTCTTCTCTCACAGCGTTAGGGTTTTTTTTTAACAGCTTGATCAGATGCACACAGGACTGGCTGAAGGAGCTGTTGGGAAAGGATTGCCATGTATTTCCCCAGTCACCAAGAAGCTGGTTTCCCCATTACACTGGTAACCGGTGATGGGTACGTGGGGAGAGGAGCCCTGCAGTTTGCCCTGTTCCCTAGGCTGGCTCTTTATGTGCACCAGCCCTCCACAAAAGCCAGAAACCATTCCCAGCTATCCTGCAAACAGGAAAGAGGAGGTGATGCAGGAGACAGAAACAGAGGATGTACAGCATGGGCAGTCAGCAAACAGTCCTCTGGGGGGAGGAGGTGCTCATGCTGTACACATAATTTTCATAATTTTCATCATTTCCCCCCCTTCCTCCCCCACTGATGTCTGTTTACCTGAGTATAGAGCCATGAGAAGGGAAGGAGTCACCTACACATTAAAAGAAAAAAAAAAAGAAGATGATTGAGGACAAATAAAGAGAAAACAGGATGGAGGTTGCTTTTAAGGTAATCACAATCCAGTTCAAAGTAGTTTTTTTAATTGGAGGGTATCCTATGGCCTTTATCCTTATTGATTGATTATTTGATAAGGTTTTTTTTTTGTTGCTGCAAGGTCCATAACAGAGAGAAATCAGAGGAGAGAGAGAATGCAGGGAAAGAAAAGGAGGTCTCTGGCAGAGCAGGCTGGGTGATCACTGTGGAGCAGAAACTGCATAAAACCTACTTAACTGAGTTAAGCAGCAAAAACATTCCATCCTTCACACAGTAAAGAGAGCACAGGGGAGGACACTGCTTGTGCAAGAATAATTCCTGTTGCAAGAATACTTCTATATGTACAATTGAACTCTTCTTGAAATACTACTAAAAAAAACTAAATTTCAAGTTTCCTGGGGATTACATCTCAGCTTGTATATGCCTCTACTTTGGAGGGAGATGGAAAGAGTTAATTTTTCATCCAGTCTCTTGCTCTCTTTACAAAGGGTGGGAAAGACAATGACACCATGTATAAATTGAAAAATAAACTCCCAGACTACCCAGAAAAAGGCTTTCCTAGCAAAGGGGTTTGCCAACAGCTTGTTTCCTGCAGAACAGAATAGTCAAAAGGCAATTTTAAATCTAATGTCAGCAGAGATACATGAAATGCCACTGAGGCTTAGAAATGCTGCTGAGGATGGAAATGCAGCCTGAAAGGAGACAGTGTGTTTCATCTCTTATAATCAGCACAGAAAGCAGTAAGAGCCCCAGATCTCAATATTCTAAAGTTTATTGTTAGCCTGATAAAGGCTAATCATTCGTTGATTTATGCATTTATATTCATTTGGATATTTAGGAATTATAAGGACACCCCCACTCACCCCACATTAAATGGTTATTCTGTGGAAATAAGATAGGTCTGAGTGTGTTCAGATCCAAAAAAGTACCAGAGAAAATGGGTGGACAACTGCAAGGCCTTCCCAACAAAGCCTATTCTCTTCCAAAATAAGTTTTAACACTTGCTTGACTCCCACTACTAGCAAGGGAAAGCTGAACATCGATCTCCTTGGCTAGAATGAGACCTGGAAGACTGAGCAGAGAAGGGAGAAGAGATCTTCCCTGTCCCTCTGAAAAAGAGATGAAGTAGAGAGATCTTCCTGGCCCTGGATCTGTACTTAAATCTGTTAAATCCAGCCAGGACCTGCTGCTGATTTTATCATTGCTGCAAACTACAAGGCCTGGTAAATCCACTGCACTCACAGCCTTCTCACTGGTGGCAGATGAAGGAAATTTGAGCAATTACTTCACCTGTGTATTCAACATGGACTATAACTTGGAAACAATGATATTTTCTAAAAGGAGTATGTGACACCTTAGAAATACAAGCACAACCCAAGGGGAGCTTACAAGAAAGAAGTCTGGAGTTGCACCAGAACCTTGATGGTAGAGATGGGTAAAAGAACAGACCGGACTGGAATGGAGGTAAGGAAAATCTCCAGTATTTCATAATCTTATCATTATAAGATTCATAATTTCACGTGTTTCCCCTTCACTTTAATATTCTGAAGCCAAAAGGGGAAGGAAGAATCAAAGCTTTACTCTAAAAAGCAAACTCCTGTCCCAGATGGATGCAGAACAGCTGGAAGTCAAGAATCCTAGGAGTTTGGCAAACAGGAAGATAACTACTACCTTATCCCCAATATGTATTAATTTTATGAGCTCATGATTTTACAGCAATTTTAGAATTTCTGAATATTTCCAACCAGCAGTGTTTTGAAGCATGAGTTGACTTTTGTTCTAGGCATTCTAGGCATAAAACTTGTATGTTTATGAATTTAAACACAGGAATATACATTCCTGTAAAATTAAGGTCTCATAGATGTGTTTGAAATGTCAAAAAGTAAATCGGCAAACCTAGGAATTGTAGAAGGGAAATTAATAAATACAGGAGCAAGAGGAATTATAAATGTCTACACTCCAGGAAAAGGTAAAGCTAAGGACACATATGGACTTAGAAAATTTACACAAGGACAAATCTAAAACTCAAATATTATCTAGGTGGAAGCTATGATTCAATCTGCATCATGGCTGGGTACTGCAAGATCCCAGACTGGAGAAAAAGGGACCAGAGCAAGTTAAACCTGGCAACCAGTAGTGAGGTACTGAAGGCTAAATAGACAAAGTGCTCTCAAGGATGGGAGCCTTACTCTGTCTTTGGATTCTTCTCTCAAAATAAAAATGGAAAATAACAAAATCTAACTCATGACCTGAACTCCCTGTCTACATGAAAACAGGACAGTTTATTGGTTTTCAATAAGCTCAGAGAGTTACAAAGGCCTGGGGACAATAAGAAGTTGGTTAAAAAATGGCACAAAAAAGCCCACCAGGAAAGGGTAGCACTCTATGTAAAAATATTCTGCTACTGGCTATAGGCACTTCAAAACCACAGTGCTTCACAACTGCAGTTGTAATGAATAAAGCTGAAGGAGAGTTGATTGGCACACACTGAATCATTAAACTATTGGACCTTGCTACGTAACAGGACAAACTGCTCTTTACTTAGCGATCTTGATCATGTAGGAAGGAAAAGCGTAAAAGAAAAAAAAAGTAAAATAGGGGACATTTAATGTACACTTTGTGCAGTTAGTAATACAAATTACCTGCTTCTAAAAATAACATAGGACATTTTCTTTACAGATACGAATAACCCACACTATAACTCTTCAAGAAACTTGACAAGAAGAAAATTACACAATAATGTACTTTTATAAATCTTAAATGGAGAATGTTCTGCAAATCAAAGAGTTACTACTACAAGTGTGTTTTTTAAAGTGGAAAAGACCAGTTGTTCTGACACACTCTAGCAAGACAATGGAACAACTGGTTTCAGCTCTGTACTAGCAATGATTTGGAGGATTTAACAGTGAATACTGGCCAGTGTGGTTTCAGGAGAGTAGGTTTCACCAAAGAATTTAATAGACTCATAGGGCTATTTAGTCTGGAAGAGACCTCTAAGATCACTGAGTTCAGCCTTTAACCCAACACTGCTGAGTCCACCACTAAACCAGGGCCCTTAGGACCACATGTGCATGTCTTTTAAATACCTCCAGGGATGGTGAATCAACCACTTGCCTGGGGAATCTGTTCCCATTCCTTACAATAGAATGAGTGGTTTAGTTAGGGCATGGGAACAATACTCTTATACTTTGATTTTGCAAGGTTCAGGCTGGGCAAGAAACTTGATAATGAAGAAAAAACATTGCCAAATGAAATGAATGAAGTTTGTATTACATGAACAAGTACATACCCACAGGTCACAAAATGAGGAAATACCAACAAAATTGGTTTTTAGGATTATGCCATGGAGATCTTAGCCAAATGCTATCCAATGTTTGTTTCTAGTGATTTATGCTAGTACAGCCTCCCAGACAACACAATGGGCAGATGACAGCGGGCATGGTAAGAAGGCTAGGTTATGCTCACAGGTAAGATGGTCAGAATCCATCCAAACATGTTTTGTTAACCCGTTTGTCCTTAAAAATCTGCCAGAGACTGATTTTCAGGGAGAACATTTGAACTTTGTAAAAGGCAGGTACAGCATCTAAACTCCAAGTCGAAGCTTTTGTGGAAAGCAGCTTCTACAAGTCAAACACAGCATAGACAGGCATTCACTACAGGTCTATATACTGCTCAGCAAGTGATCCTCACTGTCTCCTTTATTATTTCCATTCCAGCCTGTCTCCCCTAAGATCTGGTAAGACAGTTGTTTCTCTGTCGCACTTTCATGCAGTGAATACAAATCTTTCTTCTTTACTTCCAGGTAGGCTTTTAAAAAAGGCCAAATTCCAGAACATCAACAATTTCTTTTTCTCACTGTCTTAAAGATAACCTCAAAAAAAGTGTAAAATCTCTTTTACAGTTTCAGAGAGAAGCACACCCTTTCAGTTCTAAAGGACAATGATTACGTTTTGGAAATGTTCTTAGGACACCAGTCCCCCTTTATCTTTAGTATACAAAACCAGACTGAGCAGATGATGCATCTTGAATGCATAAGATTAAAACAAAGGACAGATAATTAGATATGAAGATATGCTTGCAGGATGGTGTAATTTCTCTCCTTCATTCACATCCCTAAAATTTTAAACAATATAACTAGCGGTTTCGTTAGGAAATAATTGCAGCATTCTCACAGTCCCATGCAGGCAAATAGCTGCACTATAGTTTTACTTGTCTTACACCCACAGAGAATTCTGTTTTGTTTTCTCTCATTACTTTCCCTCACACACTTGGCTCCAAACATCAAATTTTGCCTCAATCATTCAACTTTAATTCCTTTGGGTTGCTTTTCTTCTCTTACCATTATGTATTCATATCGAACAGCTGGAATAATAAAAAAAAGCACAATTATTTATTCCTAAATTTCTGTAAGAATTGTTTTTTTTTACTTTTCTATAGTTTGAAATTACTTTTTTGGTTTGAGGAAAAGGAGAAAAAAACATGCCTCCCATAAAACCTTACATACATCTCAAAAACTTAATGGAATATTTTAACTTAAACAGCACCGTAACTTTTGAGAAGGACGTGGGTTCAGACTTTCTTCCTTTTATTTCTAAAATCGTACAAAAAGTCTAAGCAAAGCAACTGCCGCTCCTCGGTGTGGAACTGGTTTCTTTAACTATGACACGAGAACTAGAAGAGAAGAGGATCTCTACCCCCAAAATACCAAAGAAGTTACCAGCCCTGTGAAAATCTACTGGCTGGGTTAGCCTATGAGCCACAGCTAAACAAGAATGGAGGAACCACCCAGAAAAAGCAAGAGCAAAAAAAAGCAAGACCTGCCACCTAGTCACAAACTAACAACTGGGTTTAGGGCAGATCAGGGTAACAAGGAGCAAGGTAGAGAGCAGGGAATTCTAAGTACCAGTCTGACCAAGTGGAGAACAGTCAGGCATGAGGTAATATTAGTGGGACAGAATCTACCTTGATAAGTTAGACAAGTCAGGATCCACCATGAGCTTTGCTGGATAGAGATGGGTCAGAATCTGCCTATGGTTTTAATACTCAGTTCCAGAAAAAAAAATCCCATCAAAATTACCTTCAGGGCATCTCTGGAAAAATCTCTGACTCAAAAATCCAAAACAGTATCTCCTTTATGTAAAAATACCCCAACCTGTGCTGCTGTGAAGAGAAACAAGGTATAAAATAAGATATAGGACTTAATGGCTCAGGGTGCATGGGTCTTTCAGCAACAGTGTGTTGAGGGCTACAGCTGCAGTGCCAGTACCAGTCCTGAATTTCCACTGAAAAGTAAAGAACTAACACTTCTGACAGGAAGAGTCTCAAATACTCACAGTGCAGAGATCCTTCAGAGAAATCCTACTTCTCTAGGATACTAGTTCTGCTGGCTAGGCTGCTAATTTGGCACTCTGCCTGTCCAACCACTCACACACATATTGAGCAGAAGGGCTTCCTCTCTTTAAAAGAGTAGGAAGTGATGCTCAGCATGCCCAGGACACAAGCCCAGAGCACTGACACATTGATAGGACAGTCATGGACAGCTGACCTCCACAGACCATTTGCAAGGCCCCAGCTGGGCTGAAAAAACTGCTGTGTCTCACCAAAATACACTCAACAGCTGAAGCAATGAGTTAATATAAGAATGCTACTTATTACAACACGAGTGCCTCAGGCACAAATGGGTTTTAATTAGTGTCCATACACATGCACAGAACTAAGCCATACCTAAATTTTACAGCAGTACACGGAAAGTAAGACAAGGCACTTAGGTACATGTCAGGTGATCTCTAAATCAGCTTTTGGTTCTCGAATATGCCCTTGAAAGAGTAACTTGACAGAAGTATATGGCCACAGCTAACTATTAGATGCAATAGGTAGATTCTTTTTTCCCCTTAAATATAATTTATTAAATCACTGTGATTATTTAACACAAACATAAAATTTTACAAATCTCTGTCAAACCCCAAAACTACAATGAAAGTAGAAACTATAAACTGACAGAAATATACATTCAGTTTACATGCAGGAATGTATTTCAAACTGATGAGCGCAATATTCTTATTTTTCATCTGTGACTATCAGTATGTAGTAAGTCGTAAAATCAGATAATCTGCATCACTCTGTTTTTAACTTACCAATATCAACATATTTGCCACTTTTGCAAAAACAGTAAGTTCCATCAAGCACATCTCACAATAATAAGCTTTCTAATTTTCCACAGGAAATGCTTTTAAGGGAAGCAGGAGAGAAAGAAGGAAGGAATACATTGCAGTTAGAAATGTATTATTTCAACCTTTCCCACCAAAATAAATCCCATCAGTGTAGGCAAGTAGGTTCCACAAGTAGTAAAGGGACGTTTTGATACCTACGCAATAACAAGAAGTCCCTCATCCTGGATGGATAAAAAAATGTGAATTGCACATAATATATAATAAAGTATGGCTTTGCCTTAAGTATCTTATTTGTTTGTCACAGAAATGACTTAATATCTGGACTTGTTTATGTAAGGATGCCTAGTTCTATCCAAATATCTAGTTTTTCCCATGCTAAACAAACAAACAAACGAACAACAACAACAACAAAAAAAAACCACAAAAAAAGAGGAACTGAGTGAGATTAGGTACATGAAACCTTGGCTACCCATTCACAGTTTGGAATTGCAGAGAGATATTAACATTAATTTCTCAACTTATGAAATGGAGGAGATGCCATTAACCCTTTCACATAGGCAGTTCATCCTCTCAGCAGTTTGATGGGTCTTTGAGTTCAACAGTTTTAACAAAAGCAAAAGAAAATCAATTAAACATTAGGTGGCACGACCAAGCATCCTCTGCCTCTCAGTTACAAACTAACAAATCTGTAGCTACAATTACAGTCTGAGTTCCATGTCATTGTTGCAGTATTTCTCTGGATAAGCCTTCACCAAAAGAAGAGGCTTTAGATCACCTATGTCTAATAAAATAGGCAAGTAGAATTAATATAAAAATACGAACTTCTGAGCTGTCACCATACATCCTGAACCAAAACCAGGAGACAGATGAACATTTCTTTTTGTTTTGCAATTAATTTTAAGTAATATGTGACGTGCTCTGACCTGGTAAAGATCCTACTTCTCCTTATTTGTTGATCCCCAAACTCCTTAAGCTGAAGGAATAACAAAATTTGCACTATCTCTACATGCATTACAGTGTGAGTCACAATTAAACCATGCTCAGAATGAAGTATTCCTTGTAGGTGGTGTGGAAACAGCTAATTTGGTGGAAAGCTGTTATGCTAAAACGATCAACCAACAATTCTATTAGTGTATTATACACTATTAGTATATATCAGACTACTTGACATGTTTTGGTGGCACATAACTTCTGGGAAGACATCACCTACTTTGGGAATTGATTGTTAATTTTAATCCATTTCTAAACTCTCAAAACAACATTTAAAAAATTTGTTCTTGAACCTTTCTGTGACACCAGTGGGCAGATCTTTACAGGGGCTGCACAACTAAGAATACCCTGCTGACCCAGGAGGCAACAGGGCATTGATGTAACCACTATTCAAACCGGTTATTAACTCATTGCAAAGTATTCCCCAAACCTGGCAACTGCTGCACCAGAGCTTAGCATGGAATACAAGTGAGACAGTGCTGCCAAGGCTCTGAAGCCAACATGGCTTTAGCCTCTTGCTGAAAGACAAAACACTTGGGGCTGCTAAAGACTACTTGACAGTCCCAGAATAAACCATCCCATCTCATCATCATGGCCAAAGCACCACTAAAACCATTCCGTTGTTCTTACTTTTTCCAGTCAAAACCAAAGGCTCTCAGCACCCAAAATGTTCTTCCTTTGCTCCCAGAGACAAAATGCCAAAAATGCTGTTTAAAGCTAGCTTGATCTCTACCCCAAGAAGAAGGGACCCACTGCTCCATCTTTTTGTTACAATGCTAACTACACTGTGGGAAACTAAGTAATGCAGTGGTTTGGGATCCACAACCACCAAGTCTTGCATTATGAAAAAGAAAGGAAACAAACCCTCCAAGGAAGCGTGACTTCTGACCCAAAATTTCCAAGAGTGGCCCTAAGCATTCATCAGAAGAGGCACAGGGAAAGAGCAGTGAGTTAACCACAGGTCTAAAGTATAATGCAACATAATTTCAGTTGTTTCTTAAAATAATCAGGCTCCAATACCATGTGGAAAATCCAAGAAGCGTCTGCAATGACATTCCATACTTTCCAGGAGAAAGAGGAGGCGAGTAGAGGAGACTAAGAGGTACTAAGCCTTTGTACTGGCCTCTTGTTGTTGCCCACATTGTGCACTCACACTTACCTGACCAAGGGCGGGGAGCGTTGCATATGCCATGGGCTGATTGATCATTCCTTTCTGCTTCATGATGAGCATGCGTTTCTGCTCCTCGCTCAGGTGTGCCATCTGAGCTGGCATCTGCGTCTGCTGGGACTGCTGCTGCTGGATGTATGGCATCATGGCGTTCTTCCCAGGATTTGCCATCGGTGGGGTCATCCTCTGACTCAGCTCAGTGTTGAAATGGGTCAGAGGTTTGGTGTTGCCGTAAGATAGCATATTGGGCTGTTTGCTCAAGGAGTTTGTGACCAAATTATTTGGCTGCTGACTGATCATGTTCATGTGATTTTGAGGGAGGTAGTTATTAATTGTGGTCTTCTGGGGATTATTTGCCATAGGAGGCACTATTGGGTTTTGGTTGTTAAAGGCTTGAGAATACATCATTGGACTATTTGGTTTGTCTGCGCTGAAGGGTCCTCCGTAGGGACTAGATGGAGGCCCCACCGGTGACCAGTTTGAGGGCTGATTTGGATGCTGCTGCTGCTGCTTCTGCTGCATGAGCTTGGCTCTCTGCTGCTGCTGGGCTGCCATCTGCTTGAGCTGCTCAGCTGGGGACAGGTCAGCACTAGGCAAGGTCACTGGCCCAGGCCCCGATCCTGCCACGGCCGATGCCGGGTTCATCAGGAAGCCATTCCCAGAGCGTGCCTGCGTCTGTCCGGGAGTGTGTACCTGGCTGGGAGTCTGAGGGGACTGGACAACACAGTTTGCCGGTGATCCAGCAGGGACTGGGGCCGGCGGTGCGCTGGATGCAGAAGCAATGCTGGAACCTGTGGAGATGTTGGAGAATGGAGGACCAGAAGATGATGGTCTGACCTGGGGAGACCCTAATGGGACATGAGCGAATGGAGAATGGGATGGATCACTTTTTACACTTGCACTCTCCTGAGTCTCTGTGGCAGGCCTGGGAAATTCGGGCTCCTTCTTCTCTTCAAAGTCTTCATTGAATAAATCCTGTATATCATCTTCTGGGACTGTGTTTGCCAGCTCATCTATGAGTTCCTGCCACTCCTGATCATTTAGGTTAATGTCTGAGAAGAGCTTGTTCTGATTTGAAAGAGATGTTTCAGAAGTGTCTATGCAGTTGGAGTCATCCAGAGGCTCTTGCTTTAGCTCCTTGTTCTGCAGGATGTTAAAACCATCATCCAGCTCGTTGCAGCCATTAACAGGGAGCTTTATCTCAGAAAGCGCACCATTTTCACCCAAGTCTTCTAGACCACTCCTGTGAGTTCCACTGTTCTGCAGGGGCAGGGGAGCTTTCATGTCAAGCTGGTGAAGAGGAGAAACAGCAGGCAGAGGCAAATTAATGGGCAAGCTGTTGATTGCCTCAATGCCTGGCACATCCTTTCGTGTCCGCTTACTGGTTGGAGAAAACTTCCCATCACAAACTCCGTTCTGCTGTTCTCCATTGAGAGGTGAACGTGTGCCTTCCAACTTCCTTTTGACTGTCTCTTGAAGCTTAAAGAAAACAAAAGGAAAGAAAAAAAATTAACCATTTGCAGATGCAAAAGAAGTACTCATGGGCACTGTGACAAGATGCTTCTTATCAAGCCAGTGACAATGAGTTTTAAAACTGATTAGGAAGTTTCTCTTATTTCATTCTTATGCCTTGATCAATTTGACAACACAGTCCAAAAGCCCCCAAACAATCAAACACCTCCTCCTACCCCAAACCTAACTTCCCTTGACTAAGAAAGCAGAACTGCAAAATATGTCTGTGGATTCCAAGCTGAGTCTGTGCTAACTTCCAAGAAATTTAGGGAGTAAGTTGACTAATTCAACATTTTAGTGCCTAATACAGGGATGAGATTTATACAGTGTGCCTAACACACTGAGGGGTTTTAAAATGGAACAAAAAAAAAAGAAAAAAAGAATCTCTAAAATTTACTACTCACTCTGATTTTTTTTTTTTTACATGGAAGTTTCTGGAAGCTTCTTAAAAATAACTGCAGTACAACTGATTGACTACTTATATTGATATGTGTTGTTGACCAAAAAAAAAAATAAAATAAAATAGTTTCATTTGATTATGTTCTTGGCTAACATATCGAGAATCACTCTTAAGGGAGAGGAAAAAAAATATCTAACCTAGAAAATAGAAGGTGCTTTGCACAACGTTAACTCAATCAAATAATGAAAAAAAGGAAATCAGCAATGTGCTAGGAGCTAGCATAAAACATAAATAGCTAACAGAAATAACAGCAAAACAAGTCTACAGGAAAGCAAATAAATTGGAATATAAGAATTTTATAAAGCAAGAGTGTATTAACATCAGCTTTTAGTCAGGTTATAGAAGCATAGCAAAGAACTGTAGCAAGCAAGAGTCCTCCCCACTCACACCCAAGTTGAGTCCTTTACTTATGCAGGAGGCTAAAAAAAGCATCTCTCTTCAGCTAAGGCAAAAAACAATAGTGGGGAGGGGAGGAAGCAAAGAGGTCACAGCTCTAGCGAACGCCTTCAGGACACACTTGCATCCTTGATACTAGAACAATAGAAGAAAAAATACTGAAAGATTTTATCAGTTTTTAAAGTATTCTTTCTGCTAGGAAAGTCCCAGATACGAAGCTCCCACCCCTTCCCTAACCTAGAGGTCCTCAACCTTCTTTCTTCTCACAGTCCAGATCCCATTTATTTCTCCCATCCCAGAGGGCTGGTTCCCCTTTCATCCCATGTGTAAGACAGGCAAGCAAATCCGTATCTTGCCCAGGTTTTGTAGGGAGTGGTTCTGGGAAGGCTGTGTCCTTCTCCTGCCCCTCGGGCCAGCCTGGCCTCTTTCAGCACACAATGCAGAGGGATGTGGCCAGCACAGGCATTGCTGCAGCTGAGCATGCATGGGCCACCAAGCTGCTGGTGAGGCTGCTCTTCTGCAGAGAACCAGGCAGAAAGGCACAGATATGAGTCTATGCAGAGCATCAATTTCTTGATTTGCATTGGAGTAGAACCGCTTTTTAAAGTGGGAAAATAATTAACATATGAATGAGACTACCCAGTTGGTCATCCTTGGCATAAGTGACTTTGCTGCCTGTTCTACCTTGCACAAAGCCAGTGTGTGCCAAGCCTCCTGGAGGTGGAAATTCCTCCACCTGGGTTCTGTAGTGCCACACAGAGCAGCTGCTCTGTAACCACAGCCTCTGCCACATAGCTCATCTCCTCCTCTGGTGTCTGGTCTTAAAACCCTGAATTTGGAGAGTTGGGGATGTTCATCTTGGAGATGAGAAAGTTCTGGGCAGACATTTGTAACACCCTCCAGTACCCAAAGGGCCTACAAGAGAGTTGGAGAAGGACTTTCTACAAATGACAGGACAAGGGCCAATGGCTTCAAACTGACAGAAGGTGGGTTTAGATTAGATATCAGGAAGAAATTCTTCCCTATGAAGATGATGAGGCGCTGGCACAGGTTGCCTAGAGAAGCTGTGGATGTCCCATCCCTGAAAGTATTCAAGGCCAGGCTGGATGAGGCTCTGAGCAACCTGGTCTAGTGGAAGGTGTCCTTGCCCATGGCAAGGGGGGTGGAATCAGATGATTTTTAAGGTCCCTTCCAACCTGTCGCATTCTGTAAATTCATGCTTATGCAGCTCTGTAGCAGCATGTATGTAACCATACCCTGAGTCTCTCTCCTCCCCAGTTTCTGGAGATGAGTGAACAGCATGGCCAGTGGTCTGCACCAAGAATTTCCTCTTCCTGTGTTGCAGGCTGTGATAGGGAACTAGCCTGCAGCAATGTGGGGGTCAAGAAGGCTGTGAACATGTTTTGGGCTTCTCTATCAAGTCCCTGACACTGCGTTCCCACTCCTCTCCCAAATGCAGCAGCTCTTGTCCCCAGGAGCTCCACAGATGCAAGTGGGAATGCACACTGTGCCACTGCCTCTAGATTAAAGGCTGGCATAGTCAGGTTTAGCAATCATAGTCTGCAGGAACCCACCAGGCTGCAGAGCACAGAGCCCTGCAGCAGAGCATCGCCTTCTCATCTCTCTGTGCCAGAGCAGCAGAGCTCTGCTGGCAAGAGCTGCTTGCCCCAGAGGTGATAATTGCCTCGATCTGTGCCAGTGAGCAGCCACGTGGAAAGGAAATCCAGGACTAGTGTGAAGGATCAAAATCAGATCCCACAAGGGGACTTAGGGTATGGCTTTCACCTCTGCTGCCTCCCTCCCCTAAAAACCCATGTTAAGTTCAACACCGGTGTGTGGCATTACAGCTCCGTGCTGCTTTTTGAGTCGTGTATCTGCCATGCTGCAGTATCCTACAGCTGAGTTGGTTCCACTGATCTTTATACAGCCCTGGATCAGACCCTGGAGACAGGATAGGATGGTACAGATGTGGTAATGGCACTGCTTCACAAGTACAACAGTACAGCTCCAGGGCAAGAAAAGGAAAGCACAAGCTAGCCTCAAGTGCAGGTGGTCAGTTGATATAATGGCATAAAAAAGCATGTTTAAGTATTGTCCCGGATGGGCCACTCACACAATTTGCAGCTGAAATCACCCATTTCAACTCCTAAGCCATTTCACTACAAACTCACTAAGTCATCACAAGAACAAGTCATCACAGGAACATTGCCCAAACAGCAAGTGACTCAAGACCAAGCTCAATGAGCATGCACAGGCAAAACCAGGATTTGAAGAACTGTTCAAAATGCATTTTGGCCCTTTACCCCAAGTTCATATTGACCAAATGCTGGGCTAAAGTAAGAACAGGACCTGGTGGCAGGCTTCTCATCATGAAGTAAAGTTCCTATAAGGAAAAGATGGGAAAAAGTTTGTCTTGATGACAAGGCAGGGAGTAGTGAGAGTGATTATGTCCTGAGTAGTACAGGTGAACTGATTCCATATGTTTTGCAAATTTGAATGAATAGTTTACAAAAAAATTGTTAAGAATGATACGCTTTTACATGGTTTTACACTTTCAGGTTTTAAAACAGTACTATTTTGTCCTGAATCTATCACCTTTTTGGTACACGAATATTTACAAAAAGAATCAAAATTATCTAGTGGCAAATAGCCAGCCCTAAAAATATCAGTTCCTAAAGTTTCATCATGTGCTGGAAACTTGGATGTCCCCCCATACAAATATACAATGACTTTAGAGAAAGTAAAAACAGGCCCAGTATATAAATATTCATAATTGTGTTTATTATGCATTATAACACAAAGAAGCTTGCCATGGAAACTATTTTCCATCAAATATGAAACATAGAGAAGCTGTGCCCTGTTGCAAAAAGAAATTAAATTAAACCTATCCTAAGTTTGTACCTCCACACTGTTCTCCTTCAGAGACTTTAGGATTTGGGGGGTTAACAGGGACTAATATTTTTATTTTGTTTGTCATTGAAAAACTGTAGGTAGACAGAAACGTAACATGAAAGGTTTGTTTGAAGGCAACACGTTGGGTACAACCTTTGCAGGTGGGGAAGCCCCTTGACTCCAGCATTTTGGGGGAGTTGAGAGCCATAACAACAGATGAATTTCCTTTTTTTGAGGTACAACACAGAAATATTCTTATAAAATTATTTCAATGAAAATTTTCCTTTTCATATCTTGATTTCATCCCAAATCACCATATTAAGTCTTGAACAGTTTGGATATCCTACAGTGAGCATACACTGGCAAACAGTTTACCACCACCAGGATTCCACAGTGTCTTAGACTAAAATCCCAGCACCTCCCCTTCCCTCTATAAACACAATCCCTGAAGTAAAATAGCATCTTTTAAGGTACCCTCCCTCTCCTTCTTAGTACAAATACACAGTTTGTGAAGATATTAGTAGGAGCGGAGAGATTTATGTCTAGGAGCAAAAGATTGTTGACACATAATATAAAAATAAAAGGAACATATTGAAATAAAAGAAGCCCCTTCCAGCTTCATAAGCCTTTAGCTTTATTCACGCAAAGTATTCAGCTGATGAATCTTCATTTCACTGCAGTTTTCTACCCCAAGGCACAAGAGGGTGAAGCAGGACTCTCAATTCTTTATACGCCTTTGGAAAAACTCCAGTTACAGAGTGAGAAAAGGTCAAATTTTGGCAGGTTGACTTTTTAAATGAATTTCTACTGGAGGAGAGGCAGGGGGACAGAGTCTGTGCACGCAAACATGCAGGGACCCGAAGGGTCTCATCCAACCCATCCTGAGACCCATGGCGGAGCTGCTTGGACATGCCGTGACAGACCCCACAGATAAACAAGAGAGTGTGGAGGCTGTCGGCAGGGCTTTCATCTGTGAGGAGAAGCTGCTCCGCTTCATCTCACCAGTAGCAATTCATTTTTCAAAAGAAATGAGACAGAGGTACTGTTGTTATAGCAACAGCCGAGCCACTCGCCAGCCCATCCTCCACCATGGAGGCTGTTCCAGCTGTACATGGGGAGTGATGGGGCTGTGGTGGCAGAAAATCCTTTCATTGCTCCTTAAAAAAAAAAAAAACAACCCCCCCCCCCCAAAAAAAAAAAAAAAACAACCAGAGGGAGGTGGGGAAGCCAAGAGGCTATATAATCCCTATGCCAGTAGAAGCTGGATGTGATTCACAGGGTTTAACACAGGTCCACCTCTCCTCTGTGAGCTCCCAGATAAGGAAGCTGATGTCACTTTTACAGATGTTTTTGTGTACCAGCTACATGTAGCCACTGGTTTTCCTCCCCCTAGGGAAGCTCCAGCCATTTCAATACAAGACAAGGGCAACAGTTCTGAGAGGTTTGGTCCACTTGGCTCTCGAGCTCTGCTAGAATGTGCCCTGCTCTGGAGCTATCTTTGCCCCCTGTGGGAAAGCAGAGGAACTAGCCAAAGCCCAAAGTCCATCTTCTTCAGAGGACATGCATTTCTACAAAAAAACAAGGGTTATTATCTTCTCCACATGCTCTTCTGTGTCTCTTTCTGTTAAAAATTGATCTTTTCAGTCCTTCATGTTGAATAAGTCTGGCCCACCAGTCATTGTGACCTTCAGTTCCTTTCCATGAAATTAATTCAAGTCTTGGGCCTTCCTCCAGGGTTTCTACTCTGCCTTCCACCAGTGTGTGTATTGTGAGTTTGCCCCCCCTTTCTTCTCCTTTCTTCTCCTAGAGCTTCTATAGAAAGATCTTGATACTTCTTACCTCCAACAGGGTGTATTTACAATGAACTCTGCCAAACACCTCCCCAGTTCAGCAGTCTCCAACCTGCAGCCTAAAGACTGAGTCAAGTTTGCTACTTAACTTCTTGTGCTGCACTCAAATCTTATCAACAATTTAGGAAGCATCCTGGGGTGGCTATGAAGTGACACTAAACAAGTGGATTTGACATGGCAGCATCTAAGATCAGTAAGGAATAATCAGCATTGCCATTCGCCTGCCAAAATTTCAGCTTCAACATTTGAAAGGATTTTTTGCGCTCTCCTCCTTGCTGTATCATCTCTGACGCTGCCGTTCAAAAGTCAGTGCTGCCAGGGCACCACTCTCTGAGGTACAGCACTTCGTGTCACCGGTGTTTTAAGTCCACCAGCACCATAGTGCCCCTCCAATGACTCTGCAGTGTCCTGCAGAGGTGGTGGGGAGCAGAGAGCAGCCTTTCGACAGCCCCTGTTGGAGCTGAACTCAGACAAGCAGCCAAGCAACATGAAGGTGAGTTACAGATCACCACTTCCCACAAATGAAAATATTTCCTGCATCCAACCACTCCCCTACTATCTTAAGTTCTTCATGCTGCTGAAAGCATGGCACTGATGCCTACTAACTCACCTGATGAAGCCTCATGTAGCAAACTGATTTGGGAGCACAACTGCTCGTTTAAAGCACATGCTGTGTTTCTCTATGCTAGGCCAGGCTGCCCAGCTCTTATTGGCCAGAGCAATGTTTCAACTATACAGGAAATTCACATTGTGAAATCGGTCTGAAGTTGGTAAAATCTCATCCTGCCAACCTAGCCAGTAACCTGTTCAGCTCTGCAGGCTCACAGAGTAACCTCTGCCTCAGGAAAGGGGTCAACCTTCTGCCCCTTACCCTGAAAAGGGCTGTTGGGGTCTCTTGTCATTACCCTTTTTTGCCATCAGTCACCAGAAGAACAAAATAACTCCCACTAATAGTAAAACCATGATCAAAGCATTGGGCAAACCTGAAAAAGTTAGCAGAGAGGAAAATAATCCCCTTCCTTACATTTCAGCCAGACAGGAAGGGTTGCTCTCTGAAGAGTGAGGGTAAAGAGTCGTGGTGGCTCTTGGATGCAAAGCTGGCAGCACAGGCCCCTTGCTAGAGCTGCCCGCAAGCTGTCAAGGCCCCAGCCACCTGTCAGGCTCCCAGCCACCAGCAGGAACTGGACCACACTGGGACATCAAGCAGAGAACAGGGGAAAAAGGGTAGCAAAAAAAGGCACTGCATGAGAGCAAAATAGCAATCGAGATGGGGAAGTCAAACCAGGTGAATGCTCTTACTCCATCTGCTCTCAGTCAGCCAGGTAAGGATGCCGGACATTGTGCAGCAAGTTTAACTGAACTTTAGAGCACTAATTATTCCATGGGTGGAATGCTGTTATCACCATCAAAGAGCCTTCCTGCTCAAGAGTATGATCTACATGGTTTACTCCTCTCCAGATCTAATTCAATCCTGCTTTGGCCCAATGGGGTAAACACTAGCAAAGCAGTAACCTCATTGCTTTGGGAGTGCCAGCACTGTTCCACTTGTGTGTGCAAAAGTCCTAGGAAGGCTCTAAGAGCTGGCAGCGCCTACTCCTGCCTCTCACACCCAGCAGCTGAGCTCTTCTCTCCCTGAAATTGTCCTGGCAGATGGCATGAGCTGCATTTTCAGGGTGTGTTATGAGGATTTAGCCAGGCAGCCACCAGCTGACTTGCCTGGGAACTGTTCTGGTAAGTCTTCACCCTTTCCAATCTGATTTGAATCTGGACAGAAGAGAGGGTAATGATAAAAAGCAGATCCTGGAGATTATTAAAGCTGTGCCTCCCAGAGAACTACAAATCAGGGCAGAAAAGAAATGCAGGGACTTCTTGCATATTAAACTAAAAAGCAGCAAAACAACACACCCAGTGTTGTTGCACATGCACCATAGCTACTCATTATCTCTTTAAACTGTGTATGTGACACTAGGAATGGTTTCCTGGGGAAAATTTTGTCCCACTTCATCCTTGGATGAGCACAAGTTGTAGCAGGCTGGTGGCATCCTGCCTGCCTAGCAAAGGGGTATGTGGGACATGAAAGCATTCCTGTCCTCTGCAAAGGAGGAGCGGCTCTGTAACACAGCCTCTGCTTTCCTTGTCATGAAGGCACCTGTAGGATGTGAGCCCTGTTCCTAACTTCAGAACTGACAGACTAAAACCTTGTTTAACTGATGTAAGGGAGAAGCCTTTCCTATGCTTAGGGCAAGCAAATTACCTTCCAGCTGTGCTTGCAAAATACTGCCCTGGCACAATCTACCTATATAACATATTACTCCAGAATATTCTTGGAGAAACTCTGAAGAGAGAGCCAGAAGACACAGTGAAGGCATGGTAGTAGTCCCCTGATGACACCATAGATTTCCATGGACTATGAGTTTCTCCTGGATCTCTTTTACTACCAAAGCCTGACTAGTGCCTCCTCTCTAGAAGACAGATAACAAGCTGACAGAAGGCAGAACTCAGAAATGGCACAGTTATCTTCCATTCATATCACTGGTGTTAACTCCCAACACACATCACCTCATGGCAACATAGCTACTTTTTCCATAGATGCATGAAGCAGCACCTTCCAGTTCCTCAAATGAGTGTGGGCTAAGTAATTTCAGGGAT
The DNA here is from genome assembly GCF_963662255.1 of Cinclus cinclus. Classification (NCBI taxonomy): domain Eukaryota; kingdom Metazoa; phylum Chordata; class Aves; order Passeriformes; family Cinclidae; genus Cinclus; species Cinclus cinclus. Next base: position 64,192,504 of record NC_085050.1, on the reverse strand, counting down.
TCTTCCACATGACTAAGTTCAAGTTCATGCTTTTTGAAGCAAAGTGTTTCATACAATTGGAAAAGGAAGGAAATGAGAGCCACATAGTCCCCACACTGTACCTGCTCAAGCCCACACATTTCAGTCACCCTCTTGGGGTAACAACATAAATTAAACTTCCACCTGAAAATATTTAAATATAAAATCAACAGATTTCCACCATTAACACATTAAAAGAAAAAGATCCAGTGACTCGGTCATGCTATGCTGCAAACAAAATGGTGAATTTAACCTCCTCTTCCTCATCTCTACCCTGTGCCTGAATGGGCAGCTTGGCTGAAGACATAGGTCAACTGAAGTTTTCTCTGTAAGGACAAATACCTTCAAAAGAGTATGGGTTATCTAAGCACAGACTGAACAAGTAATGATAAAGTAAGCATTTGAAAAGGAGAGGGAAATGAATGCTTTGCATGGTAATTAATTCTTATATTTTTTCTACATTTTAATTCTTTGCAGTGTAATGAGACCTGTCTTTTAGGGAAAGGGAAAAAAAAAAATCCAACATGGGACAGATGAGTTTGGAAATAAATTTCTGCTAAGCTACTGACAATTTAAAAAACAAATAATAAAATCAAATAACTGAAAATCCCGAAATAGAAATTATGCCAGAGGCAGCTTTTTCCTTCAGTCAAACAATTCCCTGATCAGCACAATCAGCTTGATCCATCTCTAGGAAAGAAGAGCAATACAGGAACTGGTTGTTTGTCTTGGTATCTCTTTAAAAGAACACAGCCAGCCGCAGTTTTGAAAGACTCCTGGACAAAACCCATGGCTCAGTCCCGAGGGGTGCTGAAGCCCTCAGGTCACAGAACCACACAAAGGTCTGGGCTGGAAGGGACCTTAAAGAGCAGCCTGTTCCAACACCCCTGCCATGGGCAGGGATGATTCCCCAGACCAGCTGGTTTAGGGCCCCATCCAACCTGGCCTTGAACACACCCAGGGTGAATCCCATTAAGTTCACTAGGAATTAGGGATGTATTGATAAGGTCATTTCTCCTGGATAAAAATTTCTTCAGAGATGGACACTAGGTCTGATGGAACATCTCTTTGCACTCATTTTTTGGCTTCAATACAAGCTATAGCCAGTACTGGATTAAAAAAGCAGGATCTCTAAAGATCTGTGAAGAGTCAAGGAATCAAAGGACTTTATAGGATGCCCCAGACAAGTTCTGAATTATTCTTATTATTCTGAGCACAGTTTGGGAGCTATTTGCCATGGGCTAAAGGCCAGACAGCACTGAACAGCAGATTTGCCCTAAATATGGCCAAGTAAACCATACAAACTTTAGCTCTTTGTGGCCTCAGCACCTTCACCTCAAGCTGACCTCAGTCCCACAAAGGCACACAGCACAACTAATGGAAAAGCACATCTGGTCTCCCAGCAATTACCAGTCACAGACTCACAAGGCTGGACCTGCTGTGTGGCATGAACTGCAAATGTACTATTTAAGTCTACTGATCAAGTGTAAAGAAATAGATTTTAAGCAAATGAAGGCCCTGATTCAGCACAATATTTAGCACATGGCTCACCTTGAGTACATTAAGCAACAGAAAATACAAAGAATGGTTTATGCAGTGAGTGACAACATCAGACCAAGACCTTTGCTCAGGTCTTACCTTCTTTATTTCATCCACAGCAGCTGTCTTCATCCCTGGATAAACCTCTTCCTCTCTCCCATCCTACTCTGAATATACATACGCTGAACTTGTGGCAGCAACTGCAGGAAGATTCCCAAATCCCAGAGGTGTGTAAGACTTTGAGATCTCTCTGCACAAACCAAAAAGATTACCAGGAGAAAGGTGGGCAGTGTTCTACCAAACAGGTCACATACCCAGGTAGTCATGGCTGTGCACCACACTCCAACCAGGCACTTTTATCTGTTTGTGGATTTTGAAAACAGTCCTCCAAGGGAAAGAATTGCAACTCATAATGCTATAGATGTCTGTACATTACCAGTATACACAACCCACGGGTCTTTCTTTCTTTTTTCCTTTTGCTGTCAAAAAAAAATTCTGATTTTTTCTGCACAAGTGCGCACACACGCACATACACACACAGTCATTGCCCATGATACTCACATGGGTTTTAGTCTCAGCAATCTATGCATACTAAGCATACATTAGCAGCTAATTAAAATTAAATTTAGACTTCAAGTCCCATTCACTACTGGAAGTTTGTGCCCTTAAAAGTGCTAAATAAGTAGAAGACAATAAAGCACGTGCTGTAGGTAAAGCCGAAATCACAGAGAATGTTACAGCTCTTTCTTAAACCCCTTGAAGCTCTGAAACATTAGATATTATAGTTGGCTGTTAGATAAGCCAGAGAACTGCATTATAAGCCAGAGTGAATTCATACAAAGGACTTCCACTAATTTTATTTTTCGTTTTAAAGGACTTCTCCTTCCCTCCTTTTTCTCTTATTGTAGGAATGATAAGCCACCTAGTACTAAGTGCTTTTAATTTGTTAGTCTGAAGACACAGTACTATTAGTCTACTACCAGAATTATGTGGATTTTGGTCTCAGAGAAAAACATAGATGAGATGAATCTAAAAGGAAAAACAAACCTAATTGTGTGTCATTCCCCACCATCATTTATCACTTAAATGTTGTCATTCAGATGCAGACATACATTAAACCTCTAAATTTCACTTCAGAAAACAGAGCAGGAAGCTGCCTAAAGCTGTATATTCAAGTCAGTGGCAGGGCTAGAATTGCACCCAAATCTTCCAAATCCTGTCCCCAGCCAATGGGAATACAAAATATCTTATATCTTGTCAGATCAATGTGCTTTTGTGTCTCCTTTTATTCTTATTCAGGAAAAACAAGGGGTGTGTACAGGGATCTATGAACAGGACATGGAGTCTGGGAACTCTTGTAGGCACCATAAGAAAGGTGCAGGCAAAAATAGGTCAGGTCATTCCAGTCTTAAGATTGCAAGCCATACCCCCGGATAGCAGGCTGAGATGGGATGAGATAAATCATGCTCCAGAAAGGGTCTTTTTCTTTTCACTGACCTTAAAGGGAACCTTGGTAACTAGCAGAAAAAGACACATCCACAGTCAGATGCTTCCATCTGGACCCTCCCCAAGCCACTGTTATTTGCCCAGTCACAATTAGGGCACTAATTACATGCTACTGCTGTTGACATCTGTGTTTAATAAAGATTTCTGTCTGCGTGGGTTGGGTCTTCCCCCCAGTTTCATTTCCAGAGGCCTCAGTTTTGTTCCACTAAGCTCTAAGAAAATAAGCCTGAAATCTTCATAGTTTGGCCTATAATAATGATACTACATTTACTCTTGGAAAGAGTGTTACTTTTCTTGCTTTGCCAAGGGAAAGAAGGTTGTGCAGCTCCAAATTTTTGCTTAGTAGCTAACTTCTACGTTCTATCACTTCTGGGTTAAGAGAGGCAAGCAGAAGGGGAGAGCTAGCAGGAAGAGCTTCAGATTAAGTCCCAGATAAACAGTAAGTAGTGTTACAACCATGATGCTCTAAGCAAAGTCTATAGAGAGGAGGGGAAAGAAGTATTTTTAATTAGACACACAGGGAACCATAGACAAGCTCTGGGATAAGCGCGCACTTCCTTCTTTAATGACAGTTATAGCAACATTAGTAACAACAGTAACAATTAGTAAACATGCTTAAGAAATTACACAAAATCACACAGATTTTGGGCATATAGGATTGTGTGCAAATCTGCTGTGTGATAGTTTCCCATAGCACAAAATTTGTTTTTAAAGGAAATTACATGGGCAGCAGGTTGAGGTTTTTCCTAGGGCTATTTACAAAACTCCTTTATTTTTCTTCTTTTCTTCCAAGCTTTTGAAAACAGTCAAATGAAAATAAAAGCCTGGCAATTAGCATATTTCAGAATTACAGTAAGGGCACAGTTTTAAAAGGCACAGCTGCCTGAGACTGACTTTTTTTCAATGCCAGGTGGATGCTACAAGGCCAAGAACAACCCTAAATAGGTCCTGATGGCTGTAGGATTTGCAAGGGTCTGTGATTTTATTGTATCTAGGGACATAAGTTATCACTGTTTTCTTTCTTTTTCCTCAAAACCCAAAAGCTTTCTGATATTGCCAAACTCCAAATTCAGACCTGCAATAATCATATTAGAAACATTCAACACTGTAAACATAGAGGATTTTCCTGACTCATCAGTAAAGTAGTGGCAGCCTTCTCTCCCTGCTAATAAGAAAGAACTGCAATTCCTGGAACTAAAGCAGATATTTTTCCCATTGAATGTTCCCAATGTCTCTCTACAGCAGCATAACCTACTGAATGAAGTTTTATCTGTACAGGGCATGGAAATATTACCAAACAGAGAAATACTAAGCGGGCCCTGGGTAAAAGGCTCCCGAAGGAGCTTTGGGGCAACACAACAGGGCACAGCACCCTTCTTGGGAATGCTGTCTCTCCAGGCAGCTACTGTGGAGCAGAGATTCAGAACACAAGGATCCACACTAAGCCACAGAACTGCAGAGATTCTCCTCTTGGTCCCAGCACAGCAGGGCTGTGTGCTCCGGCATTCCTGGCTCCAGCCTCTCCTAGCAAAGGCAAGAGTCCCCCCGTGGGGATAAAGCTGCTCTTGTGCTGCTGCCTTAAGAGCTACAACTGGTCCCTGCCTCCTCTGCTTTCCCAGCGCTCTGCTGGAGCCCTGGAGCTCTCACCAGCGTGGCAGCAATGATCAGAGGAGGCTCTACAATCGAGTGGCAAGGTGCCATGGCAGATCTGTGCAATGGTGGGAGGCTGCAGGGCGCTGGGTATGAAATGTGCACCAGGCAGGTGGGAAACATTTGCTCCCCTCTCACACAGTCCCATCTTTTTCCCTCTCCTGTCCCAGCCCAGATCTCACAGGCTCATAGTGTGAGCCTTCTGCAGCCTCAAGTTTTTTGGCTGTGATAGCTGCAGGGCCTCTGCTTGCCTGGTGCACGCTCAAATTCTGCAAACAGCCTCTCACCACTTTCCGACTGCTTTCTTCCCAGCTTTCTTCCCAGCGCTGCTGGTGTTTACGGTCTTGAATAAAGCCATGAGAAAAACTGACCTCATTAGCAGTTTCCTCAAAAGGTGAATTGGAGCAGGGCATTCATCTCCTCCAGCAATTTTCAAACTCACGTGAAAAACGTGAAAGGAGACAAAGCCTAGGGTTGCCCAGGAATTCTATCTACCTCCTATGAGAGGAATTTGCGCAACATGCCCCCCCATATGTGGTGCAAACAAGAAGCTTCTGCTACATCTGTTTTCTTGGCTTTCCTCATTTCACCCCACTCTTGAGGAACAAGAAGAAACCTTCTTCACATATGCAGGGGGCTACAAAAGCAAACTGTACAGATGGGCTCAGCAAGAGGTTCTTAGACCTGGGATAGCTGGAAGGTGTGCCAGGGAAGGGTGACTGTGTGCCTGCTCTGTTTCTTGCACTCTACTTGCTCACTGAGAGCTAAATGTCCCTTTGACACGACCCAGTACAACTGTTCCTATACCCACAGTGTCTGCAGAAGAAATGCTAGTCAGAAGATCTTTACTGGAATAAAACAAACAGAACCCTTCCTCTAAGAGATTTTCAATGTTCTTGTTATGAAGCATTTTGAGGATAATATATGATTTTACAAACCAGCAGCTATACAATGCAGTGTGGTAGAAACCATTTCCAGTAGCCTCTAAATAAAGAGGAATTGGTGCAAAATAGCAACCTCAGTCCCTTCTTTAGTGCTTTTTGAACATGGACTGAATGCCAGATTGCAGCCATCCAGTCAGAACGCAACCAATTGACCATACTTTCTCCTCCACCCAAAACTTGCAGCTCCAACAGCCAAAACCTACCTATCTGACTCTGGATTTTGAAAGACTGTTATTACAATTTGGAAGAAGGAAGGATTGTGATAACTACCACACCAAACATGAGGAGGCATAAATAAGCAATTTAAACTGTTAGGATCTTAACATCCTTTGTAAAGAGAATTCCTCTCACTAATTTCCAGTGCATACAATGTAATGAAAAGCTATTTTTTCATATCTAGAGAGTTTCCATTTCACATTGGAAGTGAAAGACACCAGTAGGAGCCACAAATGAGAGAGCCTTGAGGCCAAAATCTTCAGTGTGCTGAGGCCCCTGATACAAAGGATGATGTCCTGTTGAAAAATTAGGTTTTGCTAGAGAACAGACCAGTCACATCGTAGATAAAAAGTCACAGAACTGATAAAAGTCACTTAAGGAAATGTGAATTGTCATGATGCTCAAAATGCATTTTCTCTGCCTTGCATGTGTAACGGGATCGTCTCCAAAAATGAAGTAGAATAGAATTTAATTGAACAATAGACTCATTAGATTTTTGAAAATATAGAAGGACAAAAATACGGAGATCCTAGAAAGGCAAAGAGACTATTTTTCCTTTTCCTAGCTTTCCTTACTTTCCACATATGATGCTGTGACTCAAATTAACTCCACATCAATTCTGAATATAAAAAGATCACCAAATTAATTTTTTAATAAGGAAGGAAAAAAAAAAAATCAAGCTCGTTGGCAGAACTTGAACTCCATTCCTCAGAATGATTAGTTTGGCCACTGGAGGGCTCCAATATTGTTCCATAAAAGCAAAAGAAAGTTTACTAGGAAGGATAAACACATAACAAATAACCTGGGCAATAAAGTTCAAACATAATACACATTCTAGAAATCTAGAGATCAAGATCTATGGGCTTGCAAGCATTTCGTAAGAGTCAGGACTAATTTAACTGCTGTTTTGCTCTTGTAGCATAAAAGGATTTGAAGAAGAATGATTTTCCTACGGTTTGGCTATAAAGGTCTCCTCCAGTACACCACCTATTAAAAAGGGTTCTGTATGCAATCACAGAACGAGTAGATGTCTGCAGGAAAACAAAACCCATAGGTTTTCTTGGCACATGCTAGTAAAACACTTTTTTATGAAAGCCCGGTGCTGCAGAGTACAAAAGAAACACATTTTCTGTTCCTCTCATGACTCCAGTATTCCCAATGAAAGTTTACAAAGATAAATCAGGCAACTCAACAACTGGGAGCACAGCGGGGTGCTCCCACTACATAAAGTCCTCAGCAGTTCTTCTTTGGATAAGCCATTGTTGGGAGTTGTCCTTTGTTTTATTTTTTAAAACGAGTTATACATTCAGGTACAGAAAGTCAAGGAATAACTGGCTCTAAAACGAATGGGTCTCTTCCCAGTAACGTGGCAGTCAAGATCTTATCAGAAAAATGCTATGTGGTCCTGCAGAAGCAAGTACAGGCACTGATGTCAGTCGATAAGCTAATGACTGCATCATATCAGCTGATAAGCTAATGACTGCAGTGCTCCAGTTAAGGATAAAACAAAAGCTATTTCAGTATAGGAGCATAAGAAAAAGTATTTTGGACATCATTCTACCTACAAACTTATGTGAGGGAATAAAAAGTCTAAGTACCTCCTGGACCCCGTAGTCCTTCCAGCTGGGGGTGGGGAGAATTACTCCTGGACTGAGATGCTGAATGTTGGAAGTTTCACACTGAACCAAACTTTACAATTGACTTAAGCAGTGCTGAAAATAAAGGAGGTTTATTGGAACTATTGAAAGATTCTAGTGGGTACTATGATAAGCCCAACTGAGCACTGTTCTTGTTTGATGAAGTATTGGGCTGATGCAGAAAACATCATGGTTTGCTGGCACGCGCTATTTTTTTTTCTGCTTCTTCATGGTAAAGGAAAAAAGGGGGGGAAAAAAAGAGCTTTCTTAAAATATCCCTGCTGCTCTCCTGTAGCCCCTTCCTCCAGCACATCACACATTAATGCCAATCTTCTGGGAGACTGCAATTCGAACATAATGAGATATTAATGAGCTTTGCACATGTCCCCAGCTCATTTCTCACAAACCTACAGAGATGTTTTGCTTGTTTTCCTGACACTGCAATTGTGACTCCCCCATCCTGCCCCCCCTCCCGGCAAACCCTGCTGCACTCTTCCCCTTAAGCTGCCAGCTCTAAAGAGCACCAAATGGGCTGGCACCGTCTTGTTTCCTGGACTAATGGATGCTTGTTTAAACACTGGAGCTGTTTGCATTGCTGCGGCTCACTGCATGTTAAACACAGTCCTCTGAAACCCTATGCCAATCCAATAAAGGTATCAGCAGTTCAGCGTGGGGAGGCAATTACTATAAAGTCCCAAGTGTACCTTCTAAGCTCAAGGAAGGAAAATTTGATTGAACAACTAAAAGCAAAATCTGGTTTCGGTTCAGCATCACTAGGAGGACACGAGGTTTCACTGCAGCCAGGCCTGGGGAGGGCAGGAGGAAGTCAATGGGCAAGCTGGGGAGAGCAAATGCACTTTGTTAAGAGGGTTTTAAAGCTGGCCTGGTATTGATGCTCTCCTGCCTCCAGAGCTCCTTCCTTCTTCATCCACATGCCAAGTTGTGCTCCCTCCCCGCCCCCACTTTTTTTTAATTTAAATTATATACTGCCAATTTTGTTTCATTGATCCTTGAAACAATTCTTCCCCTGGTAAAGGTCCTTTTCTCTGTACAAAGTCATTGTCATATCAAAGAGGAAGTGTTACACAGGAGCAGCTATGATAGAGGGCTGATGGTAACCAAAAAAAGATCTGTGCTTCATTGAGAGATGAAAAAAAACCAAATCTTGGACTAATGATAGTCAATATTTCAATGAACCTGCTCTTTACCTGGCTGAGGGCAGAAAGTCAAGGGAGAAAGAAGATGCATTTCAGTTCATTTAATCCACAGAAATAAAGGTGCTTTAAAGTGTTCTACTTCCTTTACTTTTAAGTGAAAGATAAGGAGAGGAGGTAGCAAAGGAATGTTTTCATTTTATACTTTATATTTTTTTCTTTAATTTTAAACAGATTCTGCAATATGGCCTTACTCTGAGAGCGGCTTTGCAAATGATATGGAAAGTTTTCCAAGCACTTTTTGTGGCCACAGCTACCCTCGGGAACCTAGGAAAAGGGGATTTGCCACACCAGATGAGGCCAGCAAGCTTGGCATCCTGCCCCTAGCTGTGTTCCACAGCTCCGAGGCTGTGGGGGGCTAAAACTTTCCTTCCCCTTCCATGCTGCAGGGAAGGGACAGCTGGGAATCAGGAGAAAAATCTCTGAGGGTGATCTTGTCCTCCTCAGAGCTGAGTCCCCAACACTGTGGGGCTAAGTTTGCCATGTAGAAGGGCACAGCTGGCAGAACACAACTGGCACCAGCCCATGCCCAGAGTTTCTGACCACTGCCCTGCCAGAGCTGGCATCTGGCTAATGAGCTTAAGGATCAAGCTGTCCCTTCAAAGCAAAGTTCTTACAGGTCAGAAATCCGGTGTGATGCTAAGTGCAGGCTGAAAGGTAGAGGGTTGTGCCAATTAGCTGATCACTGAAGGATGAATATCATCACTCCCACTGGGAGAAACTGCCATTCTCCACGCTGCAGCAAGGAGGACAGGGAAAAGAAGCATTGCCTAGTTTCGAAAAGGGTTATCTGCAGAGGAGACTACTTCTTTATTTGTTTTCTTACAATTTAAGAAAACAACTTTTGGGGACAGGATGGAGTTAATCCCAAAATCTCACCTTTCCTGCTCTAGAAGTCTAAAGTCTTGGAGCTGCAAAACCCCTGTGGACTCCAAACTCAGGGCAAGCAACAGGATGCCACAGGCAGCCTGAGCACAGCTAGTTACAGAGTGACTGCCTGATGGGTATTTTGACAGAAATGAGGAGCTTTAAACCAAGAGGGTAGAAGCATTGGGAAACATTTGTTTCGCTCATTAAAAAAAAAAAAAAAAAAGGGAAAGAAAGCACAGTAACTTTCTTATTTTCAGTTTTACAGCAAAACACAAACAAACAAACAGCACTTGTTTTTGCTGGTATTCCTGGCCAGAACTGGGGCAGGGAGGAGGATGAGCTGGAGACATAATGTCTAGGTAAAGAGGGAATCCTTCCACACACTGGTCTTCAGTTAGGGCTTGGAATTTAGAGACTTAATTTTCCACACCTTAGAACAAAGATTGTTACTAAGAAAATAGGGCAAAGAGCACCATTTTCCTGGGTGGAGCAGTGCAGCAGGCAGAGCCTAACCAATACCAAAACAAAAACCAGGCTGTCTTGAAAGATCCCCAAGAGGCTCTTGTCACATTATATCTAACTCCTTCACTTTCTTCAAGCTGAGAATACAGTTTATGTGAGATCTAGAGAAACCCACTCACCTACTCACCAGTGGTAAGTGGAATGATTTCCTGATGAGACTGGGGAAGGATGTGGGTCCTAAAATCATCAACTGCTGCAGAGTCTAGCCTTTAATTTGAACAAAACACCACAACAAGAACAAAAACCCCAGCCCATGTGATTGCACAGATAAATTCCCAAATATGACCATTGATGTGCTTGTGTTTCTGAGTCTGCAGACAGGCTTCTGCTGTTCCCAAGAAGCTGCACCATGAAATCAATAAGACTCATTAAAGATAATCAGTACCCTATGGGCAGCAGCAAAACTGCCAGGAATCCTGCCAGTTTTGTCCTTCTACTGTTCCTGGGGAAGCTCTGATTGACAAGAAAGGTAGATTTCCCACTTGCTTACATTCAGCAGTAAGAGGAAGGTGCAGATGTAGTCCTGCAGGAAGGTTTAGCCACAGCATCCTACAAGGAATATGAGTATTTGCTCCAGTCAGAGAAGGGCTTTGCAATCTCACAATCTCCTACACATGTGTGTCATCCCACTGCAGCACAGGATGAGGCTCTTTTCTGTCTCCTTTTGCATCCTGGTCTACTGCTTATCCTTGAACTCCTCAGCAAGGTTGCCTGCCTCCTGACACCCAGTGTGCTGGTGAGTTGATAATCTTCAATTCCTCAGCTTTGACATGCACAGGGAACTATACCATGAAAGACAGACTAGGCTGTTAAATAACACAAAGTGTGCAGGAGGATATTTTCATTCTCTTAAGTCTAGCACTGCAGCTAAAGGATCTGCCCCCCACTGTCTTCCCATGTATTTCTGGTGAACCACTAAGGAGATATCTTGGGACTCAAGGCAGGGACCCAGTAGTCCCTTCAGTTTGTTCAAGGTCTGCCTCTCCACAGCTCTCATCTCGTCTCGGTGACTTCCAGCTTTTGCTTGTTTCCTTCAGCCTAGGACCTCCTTGGGCACTGAGCTGGCCCTGGACCATACAGTGCATGCTCTCTGACACACTCTAACACAAGTGACAAAATAGACGTGTTGACAGAGTCACTGAAGATGAATCCCCAAGGAGATTTTAATTTCAGAATGAAATTACTACCAACTTTTATAGATCCATTCACTTGAAGGCATACATTACATATTTGTTACTTGTTTAAAACATATTCCAATATTTGATTTGAAATGGTAGCCCTGAAGGGTGTGACTGGCTTCCTTCTTTGAGGTATGACTCCAGGAAATGCAAAAAGAATACAATACGGTTTAAAGCAACAAGAATTTCCTCCTTCCCATCCCCTTTTCATAAAATACACCATGACAGCATAGTTATACCTTTACAGTTTAAGCTGATCATTCCTCAGAATAAAATAGCTTTTTTCCAGCAACCTAGAACCTAGGTTTACACAATGGAGATAGTATCCTATTAATCAATATTGTGGAAGAAAAGTATAATAAATTACTGTACATCCAATGTCTGTAATCTGTTTACATAAACCTGAACATTCTTATAATTCACACTTTCAAGGGAAATAAATGGAAGGATTGACAGAAACTACGTTTGTCAGGAAAAAAACCTAGGGGAAAGGAAAAATTCCTTGAGTGCTCCTCAACCATAGTATCACCTCATCAGAAGATGCACAGAGTGATGCTGAGATAAAGGAAATTGTGAAGATGTCATTTCCTGCTTCATTTCCTGCAGGGAGAATCTGGAAGTAGGTTTCATCATCACAAATCCAAACCACCACAGGTAGATTACAGTTTGCAGTCCCAGGCCTCACAGGGAAGCACCCGGTTACAAGCGAGAGAGGGTGAGCTCCACTTCTGTGAAGTGGAAAGGCAGCAAGAAAAAGTGGAGGTGTGAAGAGTAAGGAATGGGGGCTGTCACTTCCAGTCTTGGTTTCAAAGTCCTGAGCAGGGAAAGTATGAGCTCCACTAGAGAAGATACACTTACTGGCCTGGGAAGTAGAATTTCAGGTGGTCAGTTACAGAAACAAGAGAGGGGAAAAAAAACCCCAATGCACCAAAAGAAACCACCTCCATTTTCATTTCCAGAACAGTTCAAATATTAATTCTCAGCTACACATACATAGGAGCCAGGTTTTGAAAAGTGCTAAGTATCAGATTCCTGAACATGAGACCTTTGCACATAAGTACCTTTGAGCAGGTACCCCAAAACTGAAAGGCATTTCTGGAAATTATTTTTTTTCCTGCCAGTTCACACGAATAGTCACTGCCTTGAAATCAGAAACATTAGACTGGCATTCACTGTCACTAACCACACAAAAAATCAGCCACATAACAGTGCACAAAATTAGCAAGTCATCAGTTGTATTTCACCAAGGGTACCTAATGAGAATGTTATGATATGCCTGAGCATTAATAAACTTACATCATGAACTGCTGACTGTATGTCATTCTGTTGGGCTCTTTAAGAAGCCAGAAGAATAGAGGCAAATTAGATGCTCTTGGAAAGCACTTTGCAAAACACCCTGAGAGTGGCCCAGGGGACAGAATTTGGAAAGCACACTAGGGATTGATGGGCTTTCTGTTACTGACAGACAAGGGAGGCTAGTTTGGTTTCAAACAGCTGAAAATATCCTCACTTTTCATCATTAGCCATGTCTCACACTGGAACCTTTGGCATTGTATCTCAACCATCTCGTCAGATTCCTGCAATTCATAGTACAGCATTTAAAACAAACTGAAAACAGTGCCAGCTTCACCTTAAAATGCCTCACTGAAATAATTTCCAAAGCGGATTCTGGTACTTCCCCAAATAAAGTCTGTGACAGAGCCAATATGTTTCACTTGCAGTGATGTTGAGGACTGGGCATAGCCAGCCTGTGCCATAAGGACTGGATCTGGCCTGCAAGGTAGTTTTACATGGTAGTTTGTTTTTTTTTTTTCTCAAGGTAGTTTTTCACCCATGTCAGCAGGGCAAACCAGTTACCATTTTTAGTACGCTTCTGGTATCTTGAGCACTGCCAGCAGATTGAAAGGATCGGCACTTATAAAAAGGACTGCAGCTGATCAGGGCACCAGGCTTTTTTCTACCAGCTGAATGAAACAACTGCTTTCTTTGGCGTGAGACACCAGATTTATAACCTACAGTGTAGTTTTAAGGTCATGCAGTAGCGTATACTTTCTCTTTTCTCTGTGGCATATTTAGATAATCAGAAGAATGGTTATTAGTGGTAAAATAAAGCAAATAAAGCAATAAAACAGAGTAATGCAATTCCAGTAACTGGCAAGGGTAACTTAGGGATCAAAACTCAGATGTCAACCCAAAACTCAGATTTCAAAGTAATTTTTCAGAGGCCATGCTATTAATAGACAATACTGATGCTTACAGGAAACCTCACCCATCTGTGGGACAGGTATCCAATCCCCTCCAAGTCACTCCAGCTCCACAGAGGCCCACAGAACTCCAGCTTATGTTTCTTTGGACAGGCTGAGAGAGTGTTCTTATACAGGAAACACTATCACATACCTCCTTTCCTATAACAGCTTCCCTCCTCTCTCTGAGCTCACAGGGATGTGTGCTGATGTGGATGCATGGCAATGTGTGAGAAGGCTCACTACACGTTTCAGCTCTCAGTTCATTATCCAGTTTGCATCTGTTCCACTGTACTTCTGCCTTGCATCTGTTTCACCCAAGGAAATCCTACAGAATGCTTTGAGAAAAAAAACAAAATCCAGGCAAATAAAATGTTTCTCTTGGCATTTCTGCGTTAGAGGCCAGGCTCATATTTCTGCCTATGGAAGTGACAAGATATGCCTTGTTTGGCCTTAATTTCTCCTTCAGAAACAGCAGTGTTGTAGAGACTGAAAGGAACTATATAAATCTGTCCAAAGCATTTCCTGGAAGCTCTTCCAATAAAAATTGAGGGATTATTTTCTAGCAATTTAAATAAGTGACCACTCCAAACCAGAGCTTCCAGAATTTAAATAGTCCTGTGATTAATATAATTCTGGATGATGAGCCACACTTCACATAAATCCCCTACCTGAGCAACAGCTGCAAGTCAAAACCACAACAGACATCATGGGTAGGCCAAGTGAGCAGCCTTTTGGGCTGTCTGATTTTGGCAGCTAATACCTGCAGCAGCTTCTGTCTTCCTGCTCCTTGCTGGGCAGAATTATCTCAGGTCAGGAAACTGGCAGATTTTGCAAGTAACACACGGTGTTGAAGACTTGGATCCGCTAAGAAGACTTGGATCCGCTAGGAACCAGGTCCCTTGTGTCAGCTGCAGCCCAGCTGTGAAGGGCACAAAGTTAGGGAGTACCTGAGTTGTACTTTTCTTGTAGCCCCCCTTCACCATGCCTCATTTTCATACTTTGTCTTCCAGGACTTTATCCTCATTCCGGTTTACAAAGCATCTCCTGCTGGTGGACTGACAAAAAGAGAGCCAGTAACAAAGCTGCCTAATATTGTCTTAGTTAAAAAGTTCTTCTCGGAAGAGTAAGTGACAGGAGGGAAACCCTGGAGCACAAAGGCTGTGCTGATGCTAGCTCTGCATCTCCATCTCTGATTGATGTCTATGCCTGAGATGTGTCAGTAATAACAGGAAAAACAGCCAGCACTGATTTTAAGAAAGGAGAGAAAGGAGAATTTTTCTTCTCTCCCTCATTTAGCTCCCATGGCCAGCTCCTATCTGGGGCTCTGCCAAGAGGCTGTGCCCTGGCTCAGGGCAGGGAATACCCTGCACAGCTCTCCTGGCATTTGCTGGGCCTTTGTCCAGCTATTGGTGGTTTACCCCATCATATATTATACACTCCATGATGTTTACTTCATCATGGTAAGACTGGATAGCTAAATATTTACCTAATCTAATATACCAAATAAAACTTTTAAGCCTGATAAATTTATTTAGTAATAGGTGACTCTTGGCCCTTCGGGCCTTTCTGCTTCCCAAGGTCCATGATAGGTATGCTGTGAAACCAGAGCCTGGCTGTCACTGCATTAGGGTCTAGGAAGAAAAGATGACAGAAAGCTACTTTTAAGGCAGACCTGCCATAATTTTTGTCTCAGATGGAAAGACTTACACCCCGGACTGAAGTTTCCAGAACTACTGTTTACAAAAGGAAGGAGGCAGACAGAGCAACATTCTCTCCAGTGCTTCCCTGCTTTTCCTTTCCACCCATCTAAACCTCTCAGGGTAGATGGAGAACAGAAGGTCTCAAGGTGTCTATGTTCCTCTTGGCCATTCTTGCTAGACCAAGCCCTGAGGTGCCAGCAGTAATCTTGCAATGAAGTAGCAATACATTAAAGAGAGAATGAATGGCATTAATCCAGCTCTCCTTAAAGGAGCATACCGATACTTCGACTTGAAGTAAGGAGATTAAAAAATAAATCACAGTGTCCTCACTTAAAACTACATCTGATGCAGAGTTGTTACAGGACCTGTAAAGAGAAGAGATGGGATTGAGAGAGATCAACAAGAGGTAAAAATGTCCTGCGTATGAAGCCCTTTGCCTAACCAGTATTTCTCAGCAAAAAGCAGTCAAATTCATAGAAGTGTCTTCATGGAAATAGAACAGCCTATAGCAAAGAAACTCTGCTTTATCATTTACTTAATGACCTGGGGAAGGTATTAGTCAAAACATTTATTCGCTGAAGCTATGTTAAATCAGCCATTTCAATCCCTTCTTCTCCAAAAGCTTTGGTCTCTGTGGAAGAGCTTTTCTCTTTACATTCCACAGAAAGAGAGGACAACCAGTCTCCTTTTTTCTAGACAAATACTCTGTTAATCTTTACTAGTTTATTATTTTTATCCATAACAAGCAGATTGTTATGTCATTCCTAACTGCAGCAAGAACTGTGTAAAGACTAATGCCTAGGTCTCACTGACAGAAAGGATTTTAACATCTTAAGTTATGTTTAAAGAAACATAAGCACGTCAGAGTTATTCTAGGCAAAATATTCATTCTACTTTCCCAGATGATGCCCCTTTGTTCTGGCACACTGTCAATAAAGAAAACCAGAATTACAAAAGTCTTGGCTTTGTTTTTACATTGTCTTAGAATAGATAAGCAAAGAACTGGAATGTCAAAATATGGCCCATAATTAATAAATTCATCTCAACAAATTCTTTTCTTCGTAGTGCAAAGTACTGCTTGAGCCAAGAGTCCCACATCACAGGGAGAGCGGGGCAAGTGAGGTTTATTTGTTCAACTTTCAGATAGCAGATCTTCTCAGGCAAGTTTCTAGAAACTGAGGCACCTTCAGTATTTCAAAAAGTGAGGAAGCTTTTCATCCTTTCTAAAGGAAATGAGCACCTTTCTCACAGGAGGGCAGCCATGATATTCTTCTAGCCAAGAAACACACCACACAGGCAAAATACCACCTCCTGATCCTGAATTATTTAACCTATGCCCAGCCTTTGGGGTTGTTTATTATTGTAGCAGTAATTTTCTAGTAAGTTGCTGGAATGTCTTTGAGAATGTCTTTGGCTCTGGCTAAATTAAAAATGCTTTCCATTATTATTATTTCCAACAGGAGTCTCTCTCTTTTGGGATTTTGCAAACAGCACCTGTACACATTTTCTGCTCATCAGGTGAGCAGTCTCAGTAGAATCCTCACACCATGTGAGAGTCCCATGGGAATGGAAAACAGTTTACCCTAGATAGGTGAATTTATATTGTTACATTATAAAAGCTTTTGCAGAAAGAATACTTTCTAGCAGGTGTCAAGCTTCTGTACTGTGTAATCTATCATCAAATCTCAAAGACATATGGCCAATTATTTTATTTTCCTTTTAAAACCAAGGAGGGGAAATAAAAGCAAATTTAGCATTTACTATTTGTGGAAGTGAAAATAATGCTTTTTCCAGCAGGTTATGTCCTATTTACATTTTAGTGTAACATATTGACAAATTAAATATTTTCTAGAAAAATTCTCTGCTACCATTAAAAATTGGGATTTTTCCACTTTATGACAACTTTAATCAATGTTTAAATATTTTTTAAAAAAGGTAGGCAGATGCTGCTCACTTTGAATCACTTTGTTTCTTTGGGGAATCTTCTCCTAGGCGCAGAACTGAATTTGAACTTTCAAATTCCTTTGTCTGACCAGACAGATCATCATACCTTGGCCCTGCTTTATTTCCCCCAGCATCTGATTGGTGCAAAACACCAAAACTTTCTCCTGCAGTAGAATGGTAACGGCAGCAATGCAGATTTCGTGGAATAACTCTAATGGGAACTCAGTCCTGCATGGCATCTGAGAACTTTCTGAAAGGTGCCAATGTAATTTGGGCTGTAATCCTTCTCCTCAGCAACATGTGGGATTATGCAAATTGTGCTGTCCCAGTAAGGAACATGTATTCCTCGACACAGCACTGTTTGGGGAGAGGTCAAGTTTTTTATGCTGCTTAAACTAAAACTCTTTCCCACCACAAGTTGCCTCATATGCACACACAGCTCAAGGAGACAGATAACAGCTCCTCTGAATGAGGGAGAGTCCTTAAGAAAAAACAAACACAGACCACCCAGCCCCAATTTTCCCTGAACCTTCCTTTTTTTCTATCTTCTAAACATTTTTCTCTGCAGTCTTAAGATCCCTTGCTGTTCACCCCAAAAGCTCTCCATCACCACCATACCACACAACACCACAGCAAAACACGCTAGCCTCTGCAAAATGCATCCCAATTCCATGATAAGGACAAAAGATTCCCTAGAGCTTGGGGATTCTTGCAAGCAAATAGCAGCTACATCTAAAGGCAGGAGGGCTAAATCATGTGCACCTTTTAATTGATTTTGGATGTAAAACTTGCTAAACTTACAAGTTGTATGTTTCTATTGCAACCCTCTAGCAGCTACCCCACTCATAAGCACCAAATACGGATTCACATTAAAAATCTGAGCAGATGATTTGTGGAGTAATAAAACAGCAAATTACAAGATGCAGGAAGGGGAGGGGGGGAAGTAAAAAGGAAGGGAAGAAAAGCAACAGCAACTGACGACAACTTCCTCCTGACATTGATTAATTTCAGCTGGTGAGAAGTTCCACACTGGGAACCACACAGATACTATTGCTGGTTTTGTGAGAGAATCCTTCTCAAGTTTCACCTAACCCATTTAAGCTCCTGCTGCTGTTGAAAAAGCATCATAAAAATAGCAGCGAAACTGTGCTTTCTGAAGCAAGCAGTGCAGAAAAATATCCTTCACAAAAGCAAAGTTTGCAGCACACTGTAATTAAGCTCCCATCCTGACAGCGGGAGCATGGAGTTTCATTCTAAATATAGCAGAAGGCTCTCCAATGCTCTCCCCATTTCTAATACAAGATTTGCAAAATGAGTCAGTATATCCCAGCCTCCTCCTAGGATTTCCTTAAGAAATATTTGGGGTTCCAGAGCAGGGAACTTTACAGCAGGGACTTAACATAGACTTTGGTGTCAATAATTTTGGTTGGTTTATTCCTTGCCTACACAGTGCTTAGAGCAGGGTGTCCCCTACTCACAGGCAGCAAGAGCAACCTCTGCCAGACCTGTTGGTTCAAGCAGGCAGCTGCACACACACAACACAAAGACAAATCCCCCAAACCCTTGACTTTCCCCCTAATATTGATCTCCTTGTCCAGCTTCCAGCAACTGCTACTCAAGGCATTTTATCTTGAGCTGGGAAGGCAGTAAGGACTCTGTCAGCTTCAGATTGTCTTTCTTTAATTCAGTCTAAAGCAGAGATTTAAGCCAGCTTGGGCTAGCTCATACTAAACTGCAGCATGGCTGACAGGCATGAATGTGAACACAAATGTGAACAGAGTTTGGAAACCATCTTCTTAACCAGACATTCTTTATGTCAGAAAAATAATCCACAATGGCAAGAGTTTATGTTCAAAAACGAGACAGCAGGGTCCTGTAACTTTATTCGAATAAAAGGAGAGGCCATAGGGCACCACCCTGGGGTCTCTTAAATTGCTAGAGGATGCAGCCTCCTTTTTATCTTAATTTCCCAGCCACATTTCCCCCTCTCTTTCCCCACTGGCTGAGGTTCTTGAGAGGTACAGACTTCCTGAATTGCCTAATACAGATCCCCCCTTCTAATGTGCATTTCCCCCTCCCCCACGCCCCCTTCTTTTTCTTTGTGTCTCTGTTCTTTTTCTCCAAGTCCAGGAATTTAGCACGGTCTTGGGTGAGCAACAGTCTGTGTCAATTAGTGGAATTCCTGTGGAATTTATGGTTACTCCTATTGCTTTATTCACCTATCAGTATCTGGGTTTATCTACCAGCAGGCACACAGTTCGTTTGTAAAGACACCTCTCTCTCATTCCTTTCATTAATATAGATCAGCTCCAAATCCCAACTGCATCATCTGATGGCAGATTATTTAATAATTTCCACAAAGAAACTGTTGTCTTTTAACTCTGGAGAAATGGGACTCTAGCCTGTGTTATATCTGTATGTTTCTGCAGGTCTGTTCATCTGCATCCTGTACCGTTTCTGGTGCAAATGAAAGAGGAAGGAGGCCCTGGGGTAACCCTCCATGGCAGTGCCCGTGTTGCTGGAACTTCTTGTGAGTGGGTAAGTGGCTGCTGGAGAGAGCCTCTAAAGAGGTGGACATAGCACTGGGGTTTGACAACACCAGGCAGGATGAGTATTTGCAAGAAGGTGTGCACTATGACTGCTTTGGACAGCTGTAGCGGCTCCAAAGCAGCTGGGTGAACTATAAAAATAGCAACACACGGCCAGCAAAATCCATTTGTGACTGAGTCCAGCCTGCTCCTCCCTGCACTCTGTAAGCTGAAGCCAGCTGCTGGCAGCACACAGCTCAAAGCTGGGCTCTGGGTGTTGTGACCAATTCTGTGGACCTGCACAGCACCCAAGCAAGCTTGGCAGAAGAAGAATCCAGCTCCCCAGTTCCATCCCTGACAGCTAACCATGCTGAAACTACAGGAGAGCTACAGGAACATGGGGATACCCTGGACAAACCACCAAATACTGAGATGTGCTCAGGTACTTACAAAAGAAGCATGTTTGCCCAGTCTGTGCTGCCCTGGATGAGCCTAAGGAGGTACCTTTTTCTGCCCTCCCTTTCCCAGCATTTCATCTGTGCAAAATTTAGGCACAGCATTTAATGCTGATCTGCACACTACATCATTGACCTGCCTGAAGGTGGGCATGACAGTGATCAGGGCACAGAGCATCAGACCTGTGTGTACCTGGGACAACCCAGGCTGTCCTGTGGATGGATGGATGGCCAAATTTCCTGACACAAAACCCAGGATCCCACATGCCTATGGCTGCTGTTCTTCTTGGAAGTCTTGATATTTCTGCTGTTCTGTACAGCACCATGCAGGATGAACCTCTCTCCCCTACCGCATATACCAAAAGTCACATGGAAAAATGAGTAGTGTCACAGACTGTATCAATGTCCTTTAAAAACAAAATTCCAGGGCCTGTATTTAGTAAGAGGCTCCAGGCTGTGTGTGGAAGCTGTGAACATTTAACAGTGAACAAATCCACTGTTTACCCAAGGCTGTTTTCCTTGTGGTTGTTTCTTTTTTTCAGTAGCATGCATGCATGCATGCCTTTGATGTTTACTGTCAGCAATTTTCAATGTGCTGACATGGCTAAAAGTGACCACAAAGCCAAAGCAAGCAGACAAAGAGGAGAAGCAGAAGTAGAACTGTCAGGAGGCACAGACTCCAGCTTTGCAGTCCTGCAGCAATAAGGACCAAGGAAACCTGGCTATCATGGAGAAGAACTGGATCCCTGTGTCACAATGGTCATAACTTGTGTGAGGGAGGAGAGGGCACAGCAGTACAGATCACACCATCTCCCTGTCCTCTGAGGCTGTGTGTGGAGAATCAATAGCTTTCCCAAGCAGGGTCTGACATCCCAGCCCACAGGATCAATTCAGAGCCATGATTCCATAGTTACTCTGCTGTGAACTCCTTGCAAATCCCATTTAAGATTTAAGAGCTGTCCTGAGAGCAGAGCCATGAACTCTCCTTACTGGAGGCAAGATCTGAATTTTCAGCCTGTCTTTTCCTGGGCTGTGGCACAACCACCACCTTCTGCTTACACATACAGCTTCAGGTGAAACAATAGGAACTAATTCCACCACGGAATTAAGGGGACAAAGGGAGGCCTTTAAAAAGTACCTGGGACCTGATAAAACAGCTGGCCCCCAGCAAACATTCAGCCAATACAGCACCCTGATACAAGTGCTGGAGGGTTAGAAACAAACTTGTATTCGTTCATTTTTTAAAAATATATTTTTCCAAGGTCAGTAACTGTATGAAATTTTTCAGAATTAGATTCTTCCACCCTCACAGCTGTTTTTCATCCAAGGTATCAAAAAGACAGACATGACAATCATTAACATTGTCCATTTTCCTTTGTCCCAGTCTCAGGACTTGCAGATTTGGAGCAACTTCTATGTACATGTGTATCAGAGGAGTAAATAATTGTTTTTATTAATGTCCTCCACAATTACAGAGAGTAGAATTGTTTATGTAGCCAAACATACCCACAAACTCTACTAAAATACACTGTGCATTTTTTACTTTTTGAGGAACCTCTGCATGAATGGCAAAGAGAAAGAAAAATGAGAGATGCTGGGTTCATGAAGACCTCCCAGCATTACTTCAGGCATTAGTCCAGTAAGGTGCAGTGAATATAGCCCACTTTGCAGTGGACAGGGATAGGTGAGTTCTCCAGACATCTACTTGGATCCTCTTACTTAGTTTCTGCTCCAGAAATGCCTCTGGCACCCATGAAAACAACCAGGATCTACCTGTTTTTGACTGATCAGCACAGCAGTTGTGTTCTTTACTCCTTTGTTGCTCAGTCTCTTTCTAATCCCTTCCTAAACTGCAGCAAAAACATTCCCCCAAACTGAAGCCAGCAAGGCAACACAATTACGATAAGACTCACAAAATATAATCATTTGCATATCCGTGACTGACACAGAAGATCATTAATTAGGCATTCTGAGTATATGTATATATGTATAAATTAGCATCTATTCATCATTTAGACTGTAATAGGGTTTTTTTTTTATATCTGAATATTAACTATGTAGGAAAATTACTAAGTTTTCCATGGAAGGGCATCCAACAAGAAATTTCATCAGCAAAAATAAAATGAGAATTACAGAAACAATCAGAATAGTGGAGTGAGCACTGAAGAATCTGACCTTGGTAGTGCCTATCCCTGCTCTGTTCCACCTCACTTGTTGCAAGCTCTCTGCTACCTCTTTCACCACCCAAGCATCCCCAACAATTCTTTATGGTAGGAGCATTTCAGCAGTACTATTTTTGACTGAATTTAAAAGGCAATGCAAAAACCTTCAGGATTTCACACATCTGCCAACCACAATCTCTACACCTCATTAAGATTAAAGAGGACCCAGACTGAGAGCAGAGCTTCTAACTCCACCACTACCTAGCAGAGCTCCCAAAGACACGCATCTTGCACCAGCACAGACTAACTCTTGCCAGGGAGAATAAATAGAAGGAAGCAGGACTTTTAAGTTTTTTAAAAAGCTGGATGTAACCTCTTTGCAGGAAGTAAAAGACACTTCAAAGACTGCACTTTCACAAGTGAAAGAAATCTGGTGATTTTGGAAGTGAGAGATGACAACTTGAAAAATTACCAAAGCTTACAGCTCTTGTACAGAAATAAACAAGGTGGGAATGTTGGTAGCATTTATAGGCAAGACAGAGACTAATGAAGATATAACTGCCAGTAATGAGATGAACAAAGTTTGCTCAGAGCTACAAAATGCACAAAGAGTAGACAAAAAAAAAAAAAAAAAAAGATAATATGGGGGTCTCAGGTAGCAAAAGCAGAAGTTGCTGCTTTGCTGTGCTGCTTTACCCTTTCCAAACATCTGGCCTGTATTTTTAAGAACACTGATGCTTGCTTACAGTCAACCAGTGAAATGGAAAACCAACAGAGAAACAGAAACCAAACAGAAACAGCATCCTCCAAAGGGTAGATATTTATCTAGCAGAAAAGGAAGATTAACTTCATAACATGGGAGTTCTTACTGGGCTGCCTGTATGGCAGTAATATGTATTAGTAAACACAGAAAATGGAAAGCACACTAGCAAAAGAACAAAGTGCGAAACCTCTGTTTTCTTCTGTTATTTTTCCACTTCCAAAATAGCGATCACTGACTGTTCCTTGTCCATCACAGTGGTGGCTCTGATGTGCAATGGTTAGGCAGCTGCTGTCCCAGCATCTTCTACATTGGTAGAGATGGAAAGTCCATTATCACATTATGTAATTTAGTTCTGTGTGGTATCATTGAGAAAAGTGCAACTGTGTGACTGATATTTAAGTTATTTAAGCCAGACAATGAAATTGAGTATCTGGGAAATAAAAATAAAAAAAAATTTAAAAAAAAAAAAATTTAAAGACTGATTTTTTAAATTTCTTTTTTCTTTTTCTTTTTTTAATGCAGGTTTCTTTGTGATTCAAGTTCCCTGAATTCAGATGAATTTAGATTCAGGGATAGCAAGCACAAACTATGTATTCTCACAAGCCCTCCTCATTCCTCCTACTCTTTAACTTCATCATTGTGCAAGCCCACTGACCTTGCTCAGCATCTCTACCCTACCCTATTATTACTGCAGTATCACCTTTAAAATATCCATACACACAACCCATTACAGTACTGTAAACTTATGAAGTACATACACATGCATATCCAAAAGAAGCAAAAGCAGTAGCAGCATTTAGTGGTCGAGGTTTCTTCTCCTCAAAGTAAAAAAAAAAAAAAAAAAAAAAAGGAAGGAAACTCCGGCCTCAATTTTCTGCCTTTCTGCAAATGTAAATCTGTCTGTCATACATCATCTCTGCATTTTGGGGTTGTTTTTAGCCCACAAGCTCCAGGTCTGATCTAGACAGTTGTGGAACGCTGACAGCTCCCACTAAACACACGCAAGAATGACTCCAGTTTTGCCAGAATTAAGCAGGGGGTGGGTACAACTTTCTAAAGGTCCTTCAGAACAAACAGAACTTGTGATTTTCTGCATGCCAGCTTTTGAGTGTATGCCTGCTGAGCATGATCCCTAAAATTACATGGTTTATGAATGCAGGGAGAAGACAGGTCACAGCTACGACTTGGGGTCAAACAAAGCTGCACTGAGTGGTATGTGGATGAAAGTAAAAGTATCATAGATACTTTTACAACACAGACAAGGAAAGATCTCTTCTCCTGGTGTCAAGGCATCAATTTTACCCACCAAAACTAAGGAGATAATTTACGTGCAAGTTCTCTGTGCCAAGAAAATCCACCCACCAATCCAGACTAATACCTACCAGGCAGCAAGCCATAGGAACCACACAGATAAACCAGAAAATTCAACTATGTAGCAAAATTAAAACTGATGAGGTAAACAGGCATAACTTGGACCAGGTGGGTCTTTTCAAATGTGATTAAATATGAACAGGACAGGTAAGGGTGGTCTACAGCATACAGTGCTCAAAGCTGATTCCGAGGAGTGGAAGGTTCCTGTTTCAGCCTTTAATGAAAGAGCAAAGGCAAGTCCAGCTCACAGCCTTGCAGATTTTATCACAAGGACCTGTTCTCCTGTGCTTAAGACGCTGCTAACGATATGGTTGAATGGGCGTGAATCCCTGAAGCAAGGATCCTTCAAAGATAGAACAAAAATCTTTGATTGAGGCTTTGACAAAAATCAAGTGCCTTCTGACAGTTTGGGACAAAACAATCTCTGAAAGCTGAACATAATTCAAGCATTTATTTCAAACTCCCGTATGATCCACTGGCTATAGGAAAGGGATAGATTTCTCGAAAAAGACTGTTCTGGCAAGAGGAGGAGTGCCCAAAGGGAAAAAAAGCTCTATCAACTTTTACATGGAAGAAATGGACTACCTTTTGTGCACCAGGCCACAACTTTTCCTTTTTTTTTTATCTTTTATTTTAGGACAATGCTCTCAGGCACATGACTCTCTTGGTTGTCCTGTCCAAGGCTAAGAGTTAGACCCGATCGTTGTGGGTCCCTTCCAGTTCAGGATATTTTATGATTCTATGATTTTCTTCAGGGGCTACCATTCTCACTGCTGCAGCAGACCTCCTCCAAGAGTTTGGGACAGACTCTACTCCAGGTCAAAGCAGTTATCTCAATGGCCCACCACAACCCAGACCTCACTCACAGCAGAAAGCCTACAGTGCATGAACTCTTCTGGGAGACACCATCCTGAGAAAGAAAACAGAGTGAAAGAAAATAAAAGGGAACCACCTACAAGGGTTCAGTAGCATCAGAGAGGAAGGTTACTCAAAGTCTGAAAAAAAGAAGAAACAACCCATCAGTCTGTCTGCTTGCTGGCTCTTGCCAAGTACCCTTTTGTGAGCCTCAAAAACCTGAATTTAACAGAATCCTGCCCTAGCTAAAGCAACACTAGTTATACAACTTGATCTTAATTGAAATATTTGGTGCCTGCTGATATGTTCAAACAAATTCACCAGATCTTGATTATGCTCTGGCAATTAAAGCCATTAAGTCAGTAGACAGACAGCAGGTTATTTCATTGCTATTTGACAAAGCCAGCCAACGTTCTTTCCCCCTGTCTAAGTGACAGCACTGTAATTAGCAGTAATCAAATACTATTTGTGTGAGGTGTTATGAGTCTGCCTCCTTAGCTAGCAAGATACTTCTGCCAATTACAGAACTCAGAAACCTACCTCTGGCCAGACCATGCACAAGATAGAATAAGGGGAAGAAAACAATGAAACAGGAGGAACAAAGGATGATTGCTTATTTCAGGCTGAAGGAGTTCTTGAAAGCAAGATTAAACATTAAGAACATTTTTTTTTAATTTCTGCAAGCTATATATATTAAAAAAAAAGCTAAATTACAAAACCACGATCAAGGAATATTGTGAAATACAATCATAATTTAAATTCTATTTAGCATTTATGTATTCCCTGCTTGAGGAATGCATGCAACTTCTATTAGATTAATGGGTGTTCTACTCATGCATCAAGCAGAGACTAAAGCCTAATAGTGCATTACGTTTTCAAAGTGCTGTACAAACATTAACTAATTAATCCTCATAACCACCCTGCATGGTAGGTAAGTGATACATGAAGTGTATATCTGAGCGAGCCCAAGAGCAAGACAGCACCACTCTGTGCTCTTCAACACAGACTGTAAATTAATCACATTTATTGCTGCACCGAACTCAGATGTATTCTACAAGAGCAAGAGGGGGACCCATGGTGAGCCATGTTCACTGAAGCCAGCAAGAAAAGAAGTAAATTATGGCTCACTCTCTCTCTCTCCCCTCTTTCCCTGGGCTCTGGTGGGCCACTCTTGACAAGCACAAAGTATTAATGCCCACTGCTTCCGATTTAAATTTCTACTGGGTGGAGAGAGTTCCTGAACCCTGGGAAGAGAAAGGAAAAAATCCATAGGAACCTCATCACTGCAGACTTTCCTCTGTCAGTACCACTCCCTTTGATATCTTGATCTTCCCTGCTTTCTGCTACTATTCTTCCTGGCAGGCTTTCTGCCTTCAAAACCTTTAGCAAAGTCTGTATATCAAAATTGCAACAGGACCCCAGGATGAGAAACTCAGCCCATGATTTGGGTACTCCAACTACAACACCTGAGTGATTTCTCTTTAAATAGTAATCTAGCAGTGAACATAGCTCATCTTTCCCTGGTAAAGAGACACTACATTCACTATTCTGAACACCCATTCTCAAAAGGCCATAGGCAGGTGTAACTTTACAAGCAGAAAACTACCTTAATGCCAAGTATAAAAGTCCCAGGACATATAAACGCTCAAAGAGAGTTTTATAAATATGACAAGACTACACAGCAGTACATTGTGAGAGAAGGGGGGGATGCACCTAGGACACAGTTTAGCAACAAACACAGCAGTGCTATGTTAACAATTAGAGTCAAAAATCTTAGAGATCTTTTCAAATCTTAGGGATTACATGACAAATGTTAAATCAGTAGGGATAAAGGAGAAGCAGACCAGGTAAGTAATGAAAGCATTACACTGCACCATTTTCATCACTATTCTTCTTTCCAAAACTCACTCAAGCCCAGTACTCACACCACAGTAAAATAGTGCAGCAGCAGGTGCTCTGGCAAGCAGACACAAAGACATTTACCATGTTTAAGTTCTCCCCAAAGCCTTGGAAGCTCAGTGTCAGAGTTGACACCACAGAAGAAATCCATGGGTCTCTGACAACACTGTCTTCTCCATGGAGAGAGGCCCAGATCAACCTTCCTTCCTACACATGTGATCCTGAGCTCAGTAGCAGACACAGGCACTTTTCCATGGTTGAACTTGCCTGCAAAGTGACTTGTGCCATTTACAAGCCCAGACCAGATGGGTGCTCAGGGAGAAGCATGAGGAGGAACAAAAACTCATATTCATGAAAGATGCTCTTAAAACTGCGCTTTATCACCTTTTGGTGTCATATGAAACACGTGAACAGACAGTATGAAATAAGAGAAATTTTCTTTAAAGAATATTCAGTTTTGTTTAAAAGTCGTTCATATAGATTACAATCCATATGCCAGATCTTCAGCTAGAGGTGATGCTCAAAACTGGTTCACCCTGACTGCTTTAACATGCAGGGTTTAGGGCTTGGATGGCAATAGGAACTGTGGCTGGTGTGTTTGGTCTTTAAAGATAGAAACACATTTGAAACATTCTGTTTGCATTTGCTACAGGCTGACTAGAAAGTTTACAGACACATATCCTAAGTGTATATGTGCTTGTCACCACTCCACCCTATCAATGAAGTTTCAACAAGACTGTGTGTAAATCTGCTTAGAAAACAGACTTTCATGTGCCCTTGAGCTTCCTGGACAATAAATGCACCATGGCATAGGGAAGAAACAGTAATGACAGCAGTGAAGCTCCTGATGGTTGGGATGGAAAACACACATGAATTTTGGCTTGAAGAATTGAAAATTGAACTTCCTGGGTAGTGCTTTTCTGTTTGTAAAAGTCAGGTTAAGACTTTCCAAATTGTGTGTTCTCAACTGCAGGCAGCTGAACCCAATGCAGGATACAGTTGATTTTCTCTTCATTTATTGTGATTCAGAATCCTCTGTGATAGCAACCATAGCCTCTGTCCCAGATGAGCGCCCCAGCACTGGCCTCGGGTGATAGAGCAGGGCCCCTCCTAACACAAGTCTGCAGGAGGTAACCATAACTTTGTTCTGCACTGGAATTAAGAACTTGCACATTATTTTTAGCTGGTTTTCTTTCAAGGAGGAAAAGAGTTTCCCAAAATCTTGTCTTGGTGAGGTATCCACCCATAAGCATAGGGGACAAAAGGGCAGCCTCCTAACCCTGGAAGCTTTATTACATGCCGGAAAGCCTACTGTGAGCTCTGCCCTTACAGCTCTCAGTTTTAGGGACAAGTGCTTGCCAGCAGCTTCCTCCATCCTTCCCACCCCATCCAGGCCAGGGGATCAACCTTCTCTCTCCTGAGTAAATGGAAGCCCCAAAACAATCCCTGCAATGCCAACTTCACACTGCCCCATCTTCACAAAAGGGAGACAACTAAAGGAAATTTCTTGCATACCTTCCTTAAACCTGTTGTTAGATATGGAGAGAGAGAGAGAGAACAGCACAGAGAAATGAGATTGTCAGAAACTGGTTTCATTTCAAATAAGCCCTCCCCCTCAGCTAGCAAACATTCAGCAAATGTTGTGACCAATTAATTTCTATCCTCTCTCTTCCCCTTAGTCAATAACTATATCATTTCCATAGATGCTGAGGAAATAGTCTCTGATCAGCTGAAATTCGGTGTAGATAAATGCAAGGTAATGCACATGAAGAGCTGTTGTTTCCTCATGCCTGCTGATGGATGTTATCTTAACACCAACTGCCCTGGAAATTTCTTCAGCACTGCTGTAGGCAGCTGAGTGAAAACACCTGCTCTACACAGAAGGACAAAGAAGTGGCAAAGAAACAAAATATCTGGATGTGAGAATGTGTTAATACAAGGAAATAAAACAAAAAGTGAAGTGGTACCTAAACCTTTCATGAACACTCCCCACTCAAATTCTTGCTGCCTCATTTCAGAAAGATACATGTTATTACAGGCATGGAGAAGTTTCTGTCTGAGGAAGGATTTTAGAGATTGTAACTATCAGTTCAGAGAGAGCTCAGGGCAGGACTGACATGATAAAAACTATGTCAGATAATACATGCTTTAAGGAAGGTCTAGCTCCCTTTTTCTTACTCTTTTTCTAAACAGAAATAAATGAAGACCCTGACATTTAATGAAAATACATCTGAAGTGAAGTATGATAAAAATAATGCTCAATGTCTTGTTGAGACATAGTCCCAAAGATTTCAAAAAGTACTACATGTTTACAGCTACTGAGATTTATAATTTCACTACAAGTTTGCATGGGTTTTCTAGCCTTCTGCATCAGCCAAAGAATAACTGGGATAACAAAGGAGAGGAAGAGATTCCTCCTTGAAGGTATGCTGATTTGGCACAGCCTGGTTTTTGGTAGCAGGGGAGAACCACAGGGGTGGCTTCTGTGAGAAGCTGCTAGAAGCTTCCACCATGGCCAACAGAGCCAATCTTTTGATGGCTCTGAAGATGGACGTGCTGCTGGCCCAGACAGAGAGGTTGGTTACACCTCTCGGATGACATATTTAATAAAAAAATCACAACAGCACAGGCAGAGTTTTTTCCAGGGCTGACATCCCGGCACAGCTATGGCTCAGCCTCGCCAGCCTGGCTGTCCCCAGCCAGCCGTGCCACGGGCAGAAGGGCAGGGCTGTGGTGGTGGCTTCTCCTTCCCAGTGCCCTGCACGAGGAGAGGCCGTGGTTAAACAGCGCCAGCTCTGCTGCACTGGTGAATGCAGGACAAGAGGGACAAGTCTCTGCCTCAAGCTACTGTACAGAATAAATTTGGCAGGATCACTTCAGCAAATCCTGTGCCAGGGCTCTGCCCACTACTGGAGTGACTGGAAAGCCAGGGGCCCCAGTCCAACTCTGAGGAAAACCCTCTTCTTTGGTATATCACACAGCTTCTGTTTGGGATGAATGTGACACATCCACATCTCCAGGTTCGCAGGTAATGTGACAGGCTTCCCATTCAAAGCCAAGATGGAGTTGCATCAGATATGACTTCGACTTGGTTTTCAAAGAGGCCTAATTCTGCTCTCACTTGAACTTTTCACTAATGTAAATGAATTAACTCCAGCTATATGCTAATACCACTAAGAATACAATTCAGAAATCACAGGAGGCTATTTTCAGGATTTTCTTTTATTTCATGAAAGACCCTTAACTCCCCTAGTTTTTCAAAGCAAGCCAAAACGTTCAGATGTTGCTGGTGTAAACTGCGTCATACAAGACACAGGCATAAAGAGTAAAACAAGTGCTATAATTTAACATTCAGGCAGTCACTGCACAGCCCCTGTGTATTGTTGCAAATTAAAAAAAAAAAAAGTTTAGAATTGACTACTCTTTCCAGAGAAGTAAACGACAGCCCTGCAACACCCCCCAAATCCCATGCCTTCAGGCTTTCTGTCTTGTTTTAGCTTTTCAAATTGCATAAACCAGTCTTGTGGTGCAATTACGACAAGAATGTATAAATGGAACTGCTTGGCCTAGGGAATTTCTCCTAACACAAAGAAATCCAAAACACTGATGCTTGTTTGTTTGCTTTCAATGCTAGTGACAGCATCCCGGCTTACAGTCACAAATGCTTTCCATCTTTTGCCCAGCTACTCATTGACAGAGTTCCCCAGCTCCCCTCTGAGCTCCACTTCAGCACTTTCGGGTCTGAGCTGACCACAGTAACACATGCAGGAGAGTCTCATTCTGCAAACTCAATAAAGTTCCCCATCAGTCAAGGCTGCTCCTGCCAAGCTGAGCACTTTGCAGGCTCGCCCTTCTAGCTCAAGTTTTATAGTCAACCAAAACCTTCCTTTCATTTCATACAGGATTCATACAGAAAAATGGAAGTCTAAGTTCAAATCTCTGATGAAAGAAGCCAATTTACCCTCCCAGTGGACAGAAAGCAGGTTAGCAGACTTTGGCTCCCTGTTCACAGTGCTTGAGCATGTGCATGGGAGGGAAACTCATCTCCAGTCCCTTTGTGTGACATTTCCCTCATCAGGAGTGCCCAAGCTACCCAGAACACAGCCCTCCCCATGCACACTGAGGGCATGCAGGAGTAATGTACATAGTCCACAGGGGAGTCAGAAAGGATTTATACAGGTTTTCTGAGGAGAGGTGATGTTGCCAACCAGCACATACCAAATTGTCCTTGAAACCCAAGACCTTGTTGTGGGGACAGAGGCTTCTGTTCTCTGGGCACAGGTGGTAGAGAAAGAAGCACAAGAGCCACTC
The DNA here is from genome assembly GCF_963662255.1 of Cinclus cinclus. Taxonomy (NCBI): domain Eukaryota; kingdom Metazoa; phylum Chordata; class Aves; order Passeriformes; family Cinclidae; genus Cinclus; species Cinclus cinclus. The sequence goes on along the minus strand of NC_085050.1, from coordinate 64,160,976 downwards.
TTCTACTGTGACAATATTCTGTCCTATGTGACTGCAGTCACAGTATTTTTCTTCCCCTTGCACAGGGAGTGAGAGCAGCCCATATTGCTCACTGTTCTCCAGGATTTACATACCAGAAAATTACATGCGTTCTCTTTTTCTCTCCCTCCCTTCCTCCGTCGCTTACATTTACACACACAGAGCAACCATCCCCCCCTCCTTTCCACTTATCCTGTGTGCCTGCATGAAGCTGGGGAGCACATCTGCACTGCAAGCCACACCTGCTCATCACACCAAGCTCTGCTCCGACTCATGGCAAAGGAAGTTTCAGTTCAAGGGGTGGGAGGCAAAGAGATGAAAAATATCTGGCAAAGTAATGGGATTAATATCAGCAGTAGTGTGTAAATCACCATCTGGTGGGTGTCTTTTTCTACTCACACCAGCTTAAAGCAATAAACCAAAGCATAAACAAGACACCTCCTCCAGCACGAGTAACATTAAAGTAATGAAATTCCCAAAGCAGCCCCAGCATCAACATCAGTCTGTTCCTGTCCTAATGTAAAGGTGCAAAATCTTACTCATCGACTCAAGGCAATAGTAACATTTCGATGGACAAGTGAAATTAGTAGATTTTTCATTATGTGTCCCACTAAAAGGCTGACAGATAAATCTTCCTACAGTTGTCTTCCATAGTAGTTTTGCTGCTCAGTGTCAGGAATATTTAACAGGTATTTAAATGCATTTGTTTGTGTTCATATAGAATTGTCTTTTTGCCCACCAGTAAAAATCCAAGTTTTTTTCTCCTTTTTGCCCACCAGTAAAAATCCAAGTTTTTTTCTCAGCCATACTTCATCTATGGATGTGTCCTATTTAGGAAGAGCAAGCTTATTCCAAAGGCATGTAATGGGACACTATCTATCAAACCATTATTTCTTAGAACACCCTGAATTAATCTTCTCTTCTGCTGCAAAAAAGGAAAAAAAAAAAAAAAAGGGAACTATCAAAGGAAACAAGAGGCTGCATTCTCACTTCTCTATCTCCAGTATGCACTTAGAATTCACAGCGATCACTTTACAACACTGCTCACACAAAACTTTGAGCCCGCAATTTACATAAATGAATTTGTCCTTTCTAGCAAAATATGTCCTAATGACTGAAATTCTTTCTTGGTCATGCTGTAGAACAAAAATATTTCTGAACAGTTCTTCAGCTTTCTGTGCCTTCCTGTTTATGTACAGACAAAACTCTTTCAGAGCCAGAGCACAGCAAACAACTTTTTCAGATATTGACTTTCCACCGCTCCCAGTTGCACACATTAACATCAGCTGTAACTCAGGTGTAGTCAGATTCAAAAGCCCTACATCCTTTTAGAATCTGATTCCACCCCCCCCCCCTTAAAAATAAAAATCCATCTATTCAGTTTAGGGATTCTCTAGTCTTGTCATCCAAGTACATATTTTGCTACCTAAGCAGAATTAGTCAAACTTAAAATCTGCTCCAGTGGTTAACTACCATCCAAAGATTATTTTTTTAATCCAGCTCCTTCAGAGAATAAAGAGTATAAAGAGGATTTAAGCACAAAACAAGCAAAGTCCCTCTGTTGCTAGTGGCAAGGAAAAGAAAACACAGGCAGCAAAGGTACTGCCTAAATACAGTGTGGAATAGATTCCCTCTAACCAGATCTGTGCACTCACACAAAGGCATCTGCCAGCAGAGCTAGCGCAGGCACCAGCCAAGGGCTATTTTAAAAGTGCAGCTTATGGAGCCTTTCCTCAAACCAAGCTGAAAACCGTGGAAAAGGACTCTCTAGCTGGCACATCTACAAGTACACTCCGGCTTTAGCAGCAGGGCCCAGTGTGGCATCCCAGCACCATTCCATGGCCACCCTTTTGGCTGGACTCAATCCTCCTGGTGTCCCTGCTGGGTGCCCTGCTGCCACCTTCCACATCAGGGCTGCCTGGCCACCAGGAAGCCACTCCACACCCTGGCTTTATCTTCAGTCAATTCCCTTGGCCAGCCTGCATGGCCAAATTGAACCTGCTTGGAACAGGAGAAATTAGAAAAAAAAGGGAAAAAAAAGCAAAAAAAAGGAATTAGAAAAAAAAAGAAAAAAAAAGAAAAAAAAAAGGATTAATAAAGGATAAAAAAAAAAAAAGGAGTGTGCTGCCTCCATTTCAAGAGCATAGTATCAGACAGTGAACTTTTAAAAAAAAAAACCCCGGGACTGTTCAGACTAGGGAAAACATGCTGTTTCCAGTGAACTGCCTTAATTCGATTGATTATCACACTTTACTGCCGATATAGAAGCATTTAGTCCCTCTCGCGCGATACTAGCAGACCAAGTAAATGTTACAAACTGGAACACCGTTGCAAACATGGCTTTACTAGGCAGGCCTTAAATGAGCCAGAGATAAAAGAAGCTCTATTTTGTAACTAGACTTGAGCTGAGTGTTACTTGTATGGACCGATACTGTCTTTAATGTCACCATTTACTGCTCATTTACATGAGCAGTATTTACATGTATTATATATGTATAAACATCCGGCCTCTTAGGTGGGTGCCAAGATACAAATTTCAGTACTTAACTGCAGGCTTGTGAAAAGCATGTTAAAAATGCCCTCCTCTTTCTTTTTCCATCGTGGTGACTGCAAGGATTCATTACTTACATTAATTTGAGTTACGTGCCAGGGTGCCTGTGCAAAACCCTACATTGCTTTAATTCCCTACAGTTTTAAATATAACTGCTTTAGACAAAGCCAGTCAATATCTTTTCTGCCTGTATTAAGATGTTTTGTTCTTGGAAGACCCCTGTTTTATATCACAGACTCATGGCTGAGAGTGAGCCTGATGGGGCTACAACTACTGATGACAATTTTTTTGGATGTTCTTAGTCCCTAAATTGCAAGGCAATTTTCACCCAAATAGTTTAAATTAAAGGAGCATGGGTTTAGATTAGAAGTTAGGAATAAATTCTTTGTTGTGAAGGCGGTGAGGCACTGGAACAGTTTGCGCAGATAAGCTGTGGATGCCCCATCCCTGGAAATGTTCAAGGCCAGGCTGGATGGGGCTTTGAGCAACCTAGTTTAGTGGGAAATGTTCCTGCCCATAGCAGGAGTGTTAGACAGAGATGGTCTCTAAAATCCCTGCTAATCCAAACCATTCTATGATTCTATGAATGGCAGGGCCCTGGGACTTCACCCCTGCCAGTATCAGCTGCCTGCCTAGAGGCAGAGGAAGAAGCTGGCTGGGCAGATAAATGACTAATGACCTGCATCCCCATCTCTCCTCCCTTTCTCTCCTGCATACATACAGTGGAATGCCGGCTGCACTGCTCCCTTTTAGGCAGTGTTCACACATTCAAACTGCTGAAAGACATGAAAACCCTGCGCTTTTATAAAGTGCTTTCTGCAAGAATTTGCCCTGTCCCTCACACCTCTGTTCTTGTGAGGATCACAGCTGCAACATAAAACATATGATTTTTAATTGTATAGCAGGATTATTCTGTCAGGGCTGGCCACAAATAAATTTAAGGAGGGGTTGAAAGAATGAAGAAAAGCCTTCTCTTCCTTAGGAGCCTGCAGCTGAAGCAAAACAAAGAAAGACTGCTCCTTCTTCTTCGTTCCCCCCCCCCCCCCCCCCGCCCATTCCCAGCATAGTCATTCCTGTCTCTACAGTTCCTAGGATATGATGTTCATGTTCCAGTAATGAAGATCACATACAGTCAGGTACTGAAATGTTTAATGCCTTAAACATTGTTATAAAAGAGTTTTTCCCATTATAGCAAAAACTGTATAAAGAAGCTACAACCACAGAAGCCCACCCCTCCTAGAAGATTCCTGGCTGGAATTTTGCCCTGTGAGTTAAGCCACCTAGATAAGATAAAGGCGACACAATTGTTTAATCATCTCAGGTCTAGGGAGAAACAAACAAGGCTGAGGGAAAGGAATGCATCCACAAGAAAGCCAAACACAGCAGAGAATCATCCCTGGCTGGGTTTGGGGTGGAGGAGGGCACAGCCCCCAGAGGCCGGGTTTGCACAGAGCACCCCCCCCCCAGCCCAGGGTGGGAGGAGGTTTTGGGTTCACGGCGTAACCTCTGGTCAGAGGCAGTGAACACCCATCCTCCCTTACACAAACCAGCCCAGCTGTGGAACCCCACAGGCCACATCCAGGGGACGTTCCCTGAGGAGCTGAGGGGGTGTCATAAACCATCACTGACACCCCCCCCCCCCCCAAAGTGTTCCCCAGACTCATTCCTGAGGCCTTGCACCTCAGCACTGCACGTGATGCAAAGTGGTGCAGCAGAGCCAGAGTGTGCTGCGAGAGATTGTGTCCAACTGCCCCAGCCCAAGGGAGGGACCTGGGCATTCCCACCTGGCCTGAGCGTGTGTTAATCCACCCTGTGCTTCTTGGGAGACCCTCACCACCAAGAAGACCAACATGAGGTGATCATCAGGACATCAGTGGGATCCATGGAGTGGTGATATTTTCTTTATCCTGTCTCTGCCACCCTTTCTGTCCCCCTCTCCTCTTTTCTTTTTTTTTTCTGCTCTCTCCCTCTCTCTCTGTTTACTGTCAAATAAAACCCATACTACTGACTTTGGCATATGGTCTCGTTTGAACCTTAATTCAGGCAGAGGCATTTCTACGAACTTAAAAAAACAGACTGTAACATGCATGCCCTCCTAGAAAGCACTGAAGAACCGGCCCAGGAACTGATGTGGACTGAAGTGATGCACATCCACAAAAGCCTTTTGACCAATGAGCCTTTTTCTCATGAAAATCTTCAGCCAGTGAGGAACCATGCGGTGCTGAAGCTGCCTTCACGTCAGCATGCTGCTGCTTCTGCAAACCCTAAAGCTGAGGCTGTGGAAGAGTTAGGAACATGCAGTCCCACCCAAAGGAGACTATTCTGCAATTGGCACCAATGCAGTTAATTAACCAGTGGGTTAATGCTAGGGCCTCTGAACCCTAGTGGAATGAAATAATGCAGAAGATGGACACAACTGTGAAAAAGTTACCCAGAAGTCTTATAAGACTAATACAACTTTCATCAGGTGCCCTGAACCCTTCTGCAGAAGTCAAAGGCTGCATCATGTCATGAACACTGGGCAAACACAGAGATGTTGCAGTGGCCACTGCCATCCAAAGGAGCTGTAACTATGAAATGCAGGGAACCATAAAAAGCTATGGGTTTTTGCAAAACTTGTAATGACTTGAGAATATTTTACATATCTATTATATATTGACTGATGATAAATGTATACTTGTGCATATGAAATGCTTAAGAGACACAGAAAGTTGCTTAGTTTTGTTTGAACAGCAAAGGGCTCAACATTCTGCAGAAAACATAATTATTTATTAAAATGCTTTTGAAGCAGAAAATATCATTGCTGATAGAAAATCATGTCAACTGAGTGCTCTTTCTTGAGCATTGTTTGGACTCTTCCTTTTGTTTCTTCCTCTCAGGGAATTTTCTCCCATATGTTGCTAAAAGAATATAATGCCCGGTACTTAAAAGAGAGACAAAAGAAGTTGCTAGGCTCAGGGGAAGGGTGCACCTGGCTACTCTCTTCACCTGGAGGGTTTTCTCTTGGAGGGGCAGAGATTCCTCAGATTTGGGCTGGGGGAAGGGGTTGGGCATAGCTCCTTCTTTCCCTCTCTCTCACTTGTCAGCATAGGAAGGGAGACTTCAACCCTTGGTAAGCACCTGTCTCTCAAAATGAGATGAGCATCAACACCCATGCACCCATGTATCAATGTACTAGGCCTGTTTCTCAGACTCCTTAGCTCTCCACTTCCTTGTGCCATGCCAGCAGTAATGACTGTGGAGCTGCACAATGGATTCCACCAAAGTGCTCTCCAATTTGAACTCACTGTCCCCCAAAACAGGAAAGTTTTCAGCTGAACTGCTCCTGAGTTTGATCTTGTAAATACAAACAACGGGAACAGAAAGTGAAGGGCTGGAGATGGGTAGAGGTGCCTGTCTCACTTCCCCAAAGCCTCAAGCAACTGGAATAACCTTAACCTTAGTGTACTCTTTGCCCCAGTACTTGAAGCATTAAACACAACCAATTTCTACCATTAGCTTTGTTTGGAAACCATACTGCTCGCTGCCAAAAGAAGAACCTCATCCTCATGGTCAGAGTGAGCTGGGTACTATAGTACTATTTAAAGATAAATGACAAACCAGTAGTTCAGCTCTGTGTCAAATGACAAAACTGAGTTCCTGAAACTGTGTTTGGTCATTGTGTTTTGTTTTTTTTCTTAAAGGCAGCAGCCATCTGCAGAGCCTCCCTGAGTGCACTGAACTGTGCACAAGTGCCTCACCAGCCAAGGACAGTTTCTTCTCTTGCCCTCCTTCCACAAGCAGTCTCACTGGTGTAAGTCTCAACTGCAGAGAATGCTCTTTGACCACAAATGTGTCCTTCAGTGTCAAAAAATACCTGAACTAAAAGGTATGACCTGAAGAGCTGGTAGGAAATTCTCTCCTTACAAGGATGTGGTGCACAGCAGAAACAGGGAGATTTGACATGAAGATGTCTGCCTATGATTTGAAAGGCATTTTCGAAGACTAACACCATACCAATTCCTGTGTGTATCAGGATAATTCCTGATTGAAGTCCCAGTTCAGGCACTTCTGATATATTTCAAGTTCTTTCTTATTCAGGACAGCAAATTCACAGCATGGTTAAACATGAAGCACAGAGGCAGAGGTCTGACCAGATCATAGCAAGATAGTTACTACATCATCTTACTACTTACTACTTTAAGAAATTACCTTGATCAAGGTCAAAAACCTTGGAAACACAGAGAGAAAACACACTGTAAATGCCCCTTTGGTGCCAGTTCTGTGAATAAAGGAATCCAGTGTTCAGTGCTGTCATTTCTGTAGTAGTTATGAATGCAGAGAAACTCAGCTGATAAATAAAAAGCCCAGAGATGTCATAAGAATCCTCAAGTCTCTGTACAGTTCAAACAATTGAATACTACCCCAACTTTAAAGTTTGTAATTCACTACTGGCTATTAAAATTTATCTTCAAGCTCTGCTTTTAAAAAATGGCTTTTCCTGTGAAAAAAATCAAGAATTCCAACCAAATCAAACACATGTTAAGAGACCTTGCCATCTTCCACTACAGTGCATTAGCAGAGATCCAGGTTGGCTTCCTCCCCCTTTTCTGCTCATTACCATCAGTTTTGAGAACTGATTAGCTGTGGTTGTTATTCATTAGTCACATCTCCAAAATCTGAATTATAAACATCCCTGTGAGGTCTTATCCTAATCAACCTATTTTGAGTCTTGCAATTAATACTAACACCAGAAAAAATAATTGAACAGTGTACATTTAAAGACAACCCCCCCCCCCCCACCCCCCGCCGCCTTCCCACAAAAATCTAGGCTTAGATATGCATGAAAAGGAAGACTAAAATAAGACCTACACACTGCCATTGCTGCTGTAAATCCTTCTTCCATGCTCACTGCAGCCTGGTTAATACAGGTGACATAATGGGTACACAGGAAAGACGAGGCAGCCATCAGTGATTTTGCTGATGAGGTCAGAGGCTACACAGCTGATAGATCTCAGGAGGACAAGAACATGCAGGCATGACAGATTAAGTGACTGCCATTGGCTGTGTGCTTCCTCTAAATGCTCAGCTATGGATGATAATCAATTATTTGGGGCTGCTAATGATACTGATCAAATGCACTTAGCACTCGGCAGCTCGAGGGCTACCACCCCGATACCACAGGCTACCCACAGACAGGAGGGGAGAGGAGGTTGGTATCAGAAACATCCTCAAAGTCAACACGCAACAGCTTGCTCCTTCTTTGCCACCCTACTTAAAATGATAAAACAAATATTTGCTTAGGAGTAAGAGTGTCCTTTCCCATAAAACAATATGACTTGGAAATGCTTGGCTGTCTATAGGGCCAGAAGTTCACGTGGAGGGACCCCACACTGCTTCAAGAATGATCTGTCACAGGAAACTAAGTGTATTACCACTGTACATATTGGCTTCCAGGGGTCTGTGTAACAGGTCATCTGTCTCCTGATGTTACTTCCCAGGCTTGACCTTTGATTCAGGGTGATTTGGCCTTCTCATCATTATCATCAGCCCAAGATATTGATCTATTCCCAACTTTTACAACTAGGGAAAGTAAAAATTTTGTCAAGGTTTCAGAAGAGTATAAGACTGGGGCAAACGTTTCTTAGTTTGTCTCAGGCATCCTAAACCACAACTCCTCCTTTTAAGGATCAGGACAGGGGTGAAGGTTTGGGGTTTGCATTTTGATTTCTGAATAACTAAGACCTTGCTCTACTGCTTTAACTGTAGAGGTTATTTATTCCCTATTCCTATACAGAAAATGGATTAATTGCACAGAGTTATAATGCCATGTTAGGAATAACTAAAATTATACCCTTAATTTTAGGGGAATACACATATATAAAAAGCCTCCCTTGAAGGGACTAAACCAAAAGTAATACTCTGACAGAGGAAATCAGTTCTCTAATTGGCAATAAAAGCAGTACATTAAACCAAACCTCATGTCCTGGATGGTCCTTTGCTCTCAGAACTGGAATTCTGGGCATTTGAAACCAAATTTTCATCCCTCAGGAATCAGCCTTCCTTCTGTTGTAGAGCAGACAGTCCCACAGCAACACTGACTGTATGGATCTGTTAGCAAGATGGAACATACTCAAAAATGTCTTTACAAGTACAATGTGTTTAATCACTACAAGAAAAATAAATTTTGAAGAAAGCAAACAGAACCATCTGAGGAGAATTTGTAGAAGATAGTTCTACAGATAACTGTGTATTCCCTAGGAACCCTTTCCCTGAAAGCAGAAAATTAACTGCAGAAAATGTCTTACTTTTCAAATAATAATAAACCATCAAATTAATATAGTGCAGATCTGTTCCACCGAGTTGTTTTTGCAAACTGGGTGCCAAAATTCCTTATCATCTATTCTGGGACTACCTCATCAGTGAACAGCAGCCTGGGACACAAGGCAGTGTACTCCAAACCTGCTCAAACAGCAGGGGAGAATTTCAACAGGCAGAATGCAAGAACTATTGGGATTTTTAGCTAAAATTCACTCATTGTGCATAGAATGAAAAGAAGAATCCCCACCACAATGCACAGTGAGGATTCATTAAACTCTTAAGAAAGAAGCTTGTACTGAGAGCCCTACTTAGGTAGTAATTATTCATTACTGAAAAAGCAAAGTACGCCAGCAATGACAGCTAATCCCTTCCTTCCCTCCCTTCTTCCTGCAAAAAAGTGGCACAGGAATCGAATCCTTCAGAACAGCCAGTTTTAAAAAGCTCTGTTCTAGGGCTCAAGATACCCCAGAAGAGGTCTCATTTTTCCAGAAGGGAAAAAAATTCTCCTATCTCCAAATGTTCCAGCCTTCCAGTAAATGCTGCCTGAGGCCAACAAGTTCAAGACATAAAGCAAGGCTGCTGGGGAAAAAATCAAACTTGGTCTGCACAAAATGACCTTGTGCAGCAGCAGGTTCAGCACGGGGTACCTACAACTCAAACAATCACACCCCTCCCTCCCTCCCCACTACTGCCTACAATAATGACAATTGCCTTAGAAATCATAAGCAAAAGAGAGGTTCTCTTGCTGCCCTCAAGGAATGGGAAGGTGTAGTCAGTCACTCAGTGGACCACATACTGGTAGGTAGAAGGGCAAGACATTAATTTCAACACAGGAAATTGCAATTACATACCAGCAAAGAGGTTTCCAGTGTGAATGAAACCAAATGCTGGTGCAGGCTCCCCAGTGAAACTGTGGAGTCTCCATCCTTGGGGATACTCAAAGCCCAATTGAATACAACCCCCAACAACCTGAAGCAGCTGGCACAGCTTTTTACATTGGCTGGGCTGCATGACCTTCAAGAGCTGCAACTACTTGATCCTTATTCCACAATACAAGTTTTAAAGGAAGAACCTACATAGCTCTGGGGATTTCTTGCTTTTAGCCATGGAATACAGCAGGATAGCACAGCACTGGAAGGTGGGAACAGAAAAACAAGCACTCTCATTACTTCAATTAATTATTTCAGAAGGCACAAAGGTATCTTTTTCCCTGCTACATCTGGGCTGCACAGGTGTGGATACCTTCAGTTGTTACAGTGGATCCTGACACGTGGTTAGGGCTTACAGCCACTCCCAAAACAAGTGTGAGCTTGTTGCCAGCTTGAAGGATGTTAGTCAGGTGCCTTTTACTAACATAGAATGCACTCATTCCAACATATGCTGTCACATACATTCAAGGGAAACAAAAACAAAAAAAAAACCAAACAAACAACAACTCTGTGCTCAATTAAAGTATATGAAAAGCCAAAAATCAGGGAAACTAATCCTATTCTTATGAGAAGACGCTAAACAATTTAACCATTGAGGAATGATTTCCCTGTGAGCCTGTCGGCCACAGAATTCTGAGAACACACCAGAGAGGCAGCTATTTTAATTTAACTTGTTAATGCCGTGCATTAAACAATTCTTGTTCTTACTGCCTGCTCCATCTCAGGGCTCCTTTGAGCCAATTACTAGTAACCTGCTATTGCATTCCATTAAACAATTCAGCTCTCAAAAAAAATGCAATCAACGAATTATTTCCTGTAACAGATTCAGTCTACTCATTCTCTTCTCTACTCCACATACCCGGCTAATACACAATCTGGGAAACATCAGCGTTTTCTCCACAGTATTAGGTATATAGTATAGAAATGCATATGTCAGGGCCTGATGTGCCAAAAATATTATCTTTGATAAACTGGTATTTTGAGCAAATATTTCAGAAATAATTCCTATCATTTTAAGTCCTCCAGAATATTCAGTTCACCAGGTTATTGCAATTCCCTCTTCCCTCATTCATCTGGATGCTCAAATGCAGCTCTCAAAAAGTGCCTCTCTTATTTTTCCCTGGGACTAGAAAACCAGTTTTGCATATTGAATCATTATTTGTTTCCATGGATGTCTCCGGGTTCCTCTGACAGCTTTATCTTACTGATGAGAATAAACGTTTTTCCGAAAGTTACTGCCAGGCTGCCCTCACTCCCAGACATCACAGGATGTAGTTGGCAGAATCTGTCAGATATAACTCACATGGTCTGAGGGATCTGAAAATCACAATTGATAGTTTTGGAAACACAGTTGATACACAGCAGCTTTGAGTAGCACTTCATCCTTAACACACAATCCCTTCTTGCCTTTTTCTTTCTCCTGGTCACCATGGGAATTATTAATTTGAAAAACAAATTAGAAAGTAGCAGTGATATGACTTCAATATTTCTAAAAATGAGATAGCTTTTCTTCTTCAGATTCTGCTAGTACTCATGCGCAGAAACTTTTTGAAGCATAAAGAAAACAAACAAAAGGAAGTTAATTATTTACAGTTCAACTGGAATCTTGTACTGGTTTGGGGCTTCTATAGAGACTGCTTATGCTGGCAACAAAAGTTGACTCTGGAACATTCACTACCAGCCACCAAAACCTGTGCATAGGCTCATGCACACACATACAATGCAGCATAGCTAAGCCTTGATACCACACTTTGTCTTCATGAATGAAAAGATCAAGAGGCTGTGGCACTTGAAAATTATCCAGGGTATTCTTTCTAGCAAACATAAATGCAATGTTCATATCAAATCTGTGCTGTTGTGAGCTGCACACTGACTGACACCAGTACATTAAGCTTGTGTGTTCTCATAAGACACTGCCTAAATAACTCTTTTTAAAAAGAATTAAGCGAAATGATTCAAAATGCCTTCCCTTAGGCTTTTACAAGCAGTAGAATTGTTCATGTGCACACTTATGAGCTGGTGCTCGCAGCGTGCCTGCACTTTTGGCATTACTGAGCGGCGCTTTAGAACTGGAGATGAAAACTTCCTCCATTTAAAATTTATAGTCTTTGCTAAGGTTAATCTCCAATGCAGCACCATGTCACCTGCAGTGATGCACACCCAGTCAAGAATACATAGCCTCTTGTTCCCAACAAACACAAACACCAAAGCAATTAAAACTAGAAACTGAGAAACTGTTTCTCTTCTTGCATTGCCAGGAGTGCTTTTTGAAGCATGTTTTAGATCAGGTCAGCATTCCTGAGACACAAAGGACCTGCTCAGGCTGGTCTAAGCTGGTCCAAGACTCAGGAGCCCCACAGCAGCTGTGGCACACACTGGGGTATTCCTGTACTTCATGAATCTCTGTAACTGGTCAAAACTGCCTGTTCAGCAAGCAGCATGCGCATGTGTAATTTTTCAGATGGAACCAGCCAGGATCCAAGTCAGTTCTAGGCTCAGCTCCTCTGAAGTGTTGCCCAAGTCACAGGTCTGACTGGGTGCTTCATCTACCTCACTGCAGCCAGTGTAGCTAAGAGAGAGCAGGGCACACATATCCCTGTCTGCATTTCCCAAAGGATCTGTCACTGAGAGATACTAAGCTGTCCTTGCAAACAAACAATTACTGATACCTCAAGACCTTTGTCTGCAGGAGGTTACTTGGCACAGCTGCAATTTTAGAGGCATTTTTCAATAGGCCATTTTGGGATGCAGCCAGATCTTTAGAAGGTCCTGTAATTTCAATAATGAAATTAAAACCATAATTTAGCACTTGTGGGACTGAAGGAAAAGAGACATGGGGCTAAGTAATGCCTGCTCACATTTTTTCTTTATGACATCTCTCAATCTGCTAAATAGAAGTCACACAATTCTTCATGAACAAGAATGTAAATGACAAACTGAGCTTCTTGATAGGCAACAAGCATAAAACTGAGATTCTTAAAGGGATATGTATGGCTAAATAAGAAATATTATTTATTCTGGAAGCATTATGTGAATGGACTGATTTCATACATGAATCTAGTGTTTGCCATGTTTAGTGGATTTGGACTGGTGTACTTAAACCAGCTAGAATCCATAGAAATATTTTTAACAAAAATAGTAAAAATTAAAAAGCTGTTTAAATATTAGACAAAACATTTTGGTCCCAGACAGGACTAGGATTCTTTTGAGAGATCTGGGAATATACACTGGCTAGGACCTCATTTCCACAGAAAAGAGAAAAAGAGAAAGAGGGAAGAAGACCCTTCCTGCCTTATGTGATTCTGAAAAACCTTCCCTTGAATCACATATAAATTCAGTGAAGGCCAAATCTTAAGGACAGCTTTTCATGCCTAGGGTTTATATGGAGGGCAAACTCTGTACATGCAATAGGCCTGAGAAACCAAGACTCATAGGAAATCAGAACACATCTGGCCCCAACTCAGCTTTGCCATCAACCATAATTGAAATGTTAATGCAAAGAGTCAAAGTTCTTCATCAAGAAGCCAAACTTCTTAATTTCTAAATTCCAACTAATATGAATTTTGACTACTGATTTATAATCTCATGTGTCCCTTCAATGAACAGGAGTGAGGAATGAAAACCAAATCTGCAGCAAAGCCTTGCATAGAAAAGCAGCTGGAAATGGCTTATGTACAGTCACAAATTATATTACTAATGTGGTCTGCCAGTTTTACTTGAGTCCCACAGCTGAGACTTAATCACATCTTTGACACAGCTAAACTGCTCGGATACAATGGGACCTGCAGCTAATAGCATTGCTTCAAAAATATACAGACTCCTGTACTCCTAAAGTGATTATAAGGAACTCCCATATATTTTACATGACCTGCATCTGCTTAACCATCCTGTTCTGAGGTGACATCACAAGTAGCTAGCCTGTGTTTTGTCTTTATGTTGGGAAGGGAGCAGAGAGTGCTTTGCAACAGGCACTTTCTGCTGCTCCCAAATGCTCTTTTGGTTTACAGAGATATTTAACACAACAGCAACAGAGAGCAGGAAGATTTTGTTCTTATTTTTAACAAAAGAAAACAAGATACTCTAGATAGCACAATCACAGCTAGTAACGAGGACACTGGGCAGATAAAAAGAAGTAGACCTAAGCACTGTGCCTAGCTTCCAAACTGGTGACACAGAAACTCTCAACCCCAAAGTTCATCACTCAGTGCTGGAAAACTGCATCCTGGGATGCGCTCAGGGAGGTACCAGCTGTCTGACACCTCCCCGGCACCATCACATCCACAATCTATCCCTTGTTTACAAGCTCCCTCACCTTTTTCTATTAAAGCCATTCATCCAGAGGAAATAAAGAATGCTTAACTGAGTTAACTGAAGCCAGCTGATTATCAAGTGAAGTGAGGGTTCCTGAGCTCAGGGACATACACCAGCAGTTCCATCAGGACCAATCTGGTGAGCGGGCATTGCCAGGAGCATCCAAAGGAGATTTAAGTGTCTCCAGGCAGTGTGTCAAACAGGAACAGGCAAACAAGGCACAACAGGTCCGAGAGGAAGGGCTCAGAACTTAGAGTCAGCCATCACCTAGAAGTCTGGAAGAGGACTAACCATGGTGTCAACATGGTCAAAAGCTACTGTCAGAAGGAACGTGACACAGACATCTCACATATCTACATGCAGCTGCCCAGGCCTCCAGCTGCACTGAGCTTGCCGGAGGGCAGTGGAGACATCTGTTCGAGGTGTGAAAAGGGGCATGATCTGCTCAGGCTGAAGGCACAGCTGAAGGAAGCAGTGGAGAGGCCAAGGAATATCAGGGACTACAGGAGAGGTAGCTCACGGAATTGCTGCTGGTGTGTCCTGGTGAAGGACCTCCAGAAACAGGGTGTCAAGCTGCAGGAGACAGTCAAAAAAGACTGGGAGGGAATTGGACAGCTGGTTCCAAGCCCCTCTCGTGGGGGAACCACAGCCTGCTGCTGACAAGCTGCAAATTCATATCCTGGCACACATAGAGGGAAGGGAGAGCATTAACACTGGAGCTTGGGAAGTAGGGGGGAACCTACAACAACAAAAGGAAGGGACTTGCTTCACAGCCATACATTCCTACCAAGCTGGACATGCCCACTCAGTACCACTTCATAGCTCTGCAGGCTAACGAGGCAGCACCCACACACTGAAAGAACAGCCAGAGCTAAGCAGAGCAGCCCAATCTGCTCCACAAATAAAAGAGTTAACAACTAGTTTGACCAAGAAAAAGCAGTGGGTGATAGTAGCGAGTGATTAAGAGGTCCAGAGGCTCTGTCTGTCAACCTGAGCTCTGCTAAACAGAAGTGTGCTACCTTCCAGAAGCCTGGATCAGGGATGGTACTGGCCCGTCTGGCAAAGAAGGACAAAACCATCTTGGGTCAGGAACTTGCTGTACTGGTGAAGGGGCTTTAAAACTAAATTTGTCAGGGCATCTATCCATCACAATCTTGCCAGTCAGATGTCAAAACCTGTAATGAATGCCTGGAACAGTGGGAAGGGATTCCAGATGCCCCAGTGTCCTGAAGTATCCTGGGACAGGAGGAGAGTGTTAATGTGGGGTGTAACCAAACTGTGTATTCTACTCCCCTCTTCTGCCATTTCTGACAGGCTGTTAATGATGGGTCATTTGCAGTAGCTGCCCAGTGCACACCTGACACCTCAGGCTACAAACTGGGTGTTAAACGAAATAAAGAAGAGGCAAACCCTGTGAGGTGGGGTACTGTGCCATCATTTTGTCTTTACAAATGACTCAACCATGATAACAACCTCCGGGGAAGAGCCAGCACAGTTCCAGGAATCCTGAGGGTGTCACGTCTGCTAATGGGCCATAATGGCTACATAAAGACTCCAGCACAAGGGCCAGCTGTAACACCTAGACCATCAAGGACTCCCAAAAAGATCCTATGACTCACAGAATTCAATTGAGAAACTCCCCACCCTAGGGAAGGTACTGAGCATTCCCACATGACCTTATATATCTGGGGACTTGGGACACCACCACCATCACTTTTCCATGGATTGAGAGGTGGACCAGATCTTCCACAGGACCACTGTTTATGACAGGACTGCAACCACTGCTTAATGAGCCTGTGACTGACAGAGTACCAGGTTGTACTCTGACTTTGTGGGTTTAAGCCAGTTTTCTGTGTATTATTGCATTTATTGTAATCATTTTATTAAACTAACTCTGACCTGAAATCTCTGACAAGGTAACTGTGTGGAGTTCATTTATCCCACTGGTTTACTTTCAAACCAGTACATCCAGCCATCAAGCTGGCTTTACCCAGGTCCTGGCTCAGATACCTGTGCACAAACCCATGTGGTACAGGGAACAAACAAGAGGAACTGGAGATGTGCACACGCCTGGGTGGGTATGATATCGTTGGCATCACAGAGACATGGTGGGATGGTTCCTATGACTGGAGCACTGGAACTGAAGGTTTTAAGTTTTCTAGGAAAGACAGGCTAGGGAGATGAGGAGAGGATGTAGCCCCTATGTCAGTGAACAGCTGGAAAGTATGGAATTCTGCATGGGGAAGGATGAGGAGCCAGGCAAGTGCTTGTGGGTCAAGACTCTTTTATAACAACTTTGCCTCTGCCACTAAGCCTATGCAACGCACCTGAACATGCAAGATGCATGAATATGAAGATGCAAGGGCTGTTTGAACTGTTTTCTAGATGGGTACAGTGAAGTCTCACTTCACCTTATCCACTTCTGGGCAGCACTCAGACTAGGCAGCACACCCCTTTTCTTATCACCCACCTTGCAGAATCATGCCAGACACTGGGGATAAGCTCCTGGCACTCAGGACATTAAATGACCGACACAACTAACTTTGGTGGGACCAGGGTTTTCTCCCAAGATGGATCAGTTTCTTTCTTTCTTAGATTAAGGCTTGTACTAAAGGACCTAATGTCAAACTAGTAATTTGGTTGCATCCATTAGAGTGACAATTCTTAATTTCAGATGATACTTCTTTTCTATTCCTGAATTTTTAATTAGAAATACTTTTTCTTTACTAAAGGGAGTCTATCTGATCCAATCAATGTCAGCATAAGCCTGGAACTTTCTCCCCATTATTAATGAGAGAGACATCAGACTTCACATGTATGTCAAAAAGAGCTCATTTCAATCCATTTCAGACAACACAGGTATTTCACAATGGGTTTATGGTTGCGTTCTTTTCTTTTTTAATCATAGCACATAGAGTAAATGCACAAAGGCAGCTCTCAAAAAGATAAATCACAGAATGCTTTGGGGGGGGGGGGGGGCGGGGGTTGGGGAAATATCCAAACAACTGCTGTTCTCTAATGTGTTACTAAAGACACCATCATCACTCATCCCTCCAGAACTGCCCTTAATTAAATAAGAATCTATTAAAAATACAGTGTCCCTCAGTGTAAACTCCCACACACACCCTTCCCTTCCAATTTTAAAAGTGATCTATTTTGCCTTCTGCCTGCCTAGAAGCTCATTAGAAACAGCCCCTTCTGCACATATGCATCACCTAACAGAGATTTGGAGCGAGACCGACAGAAGAAAGGGAGAGAAAGAAATTAGAAAGTGAATTAAAATAGTAGACCTGCAAGACAAGAAAGCCAGTGCAGACAAAGAACATCTTGTACTCACAAGGGAACAGTGAAGACTGAGACATGAATGCTGGTACCATGGGATTAAAACAGAAGCTGTTGTTTAACTTTGCAACAGAGATGCAGTGCTTCTCTAACTAAATTCAATTATCAACAATAACCAAGGCAGACCAGAGAGGTCTATCACTTATTTTTGTCTGAGGTCCCCATTAAACATACCTTAAAATTCAAATGGAGTCACCAAGTATGGGCAGTGCTGTCACACAACAGTCAGTACCTACCCAGTGCTTGGTAATGCCCATCAGCTCATTCCCTGCTGCTCTCCTTCCTCAGTTCCCACTTCCAAATATTACCTACCTTATCTGTTCTCTGATAAGCCCAAGCTGGTCAATCCAAAAAGAACAATAACCTGCTCTCTCTCTCAGATCTAAAGAGGTAACAAAATCAGCAACCCACTGGAGCCCATTTTTCTGTCTGTTTTCTATTACAGATATTTACTTGAGGAATTAACTCCTAACAGTTCACCTCAAAAATAACTTTTTCATCTTGCAAGAATTTTTCCCACCTCATGTCAGATACAAGGAGCAACATGGCATTTGTTAATGGCAAGCTACTCCAACACAAAGTTCCTTTGATCTTTAGTACATGGTGGCATAAATGATAAAGTACCAAATAGAAGAGAGCTGGAGAGGGACTTTTTACAAGGGCATGCAGTGACAGGGCAAGTGGGAATGGCTCCACACTGACAGAGGGCAGGTTTACATTAGCTATTAGGAAGAAATTATTTACTGTGAGGGTGGTGAGGCACTGGAACAGGTTGCCCAGAGCTGTGGATTCCCCATCCACTCCTAGAAGCATTCAAGTCCAGGCTGATGGAGCTTTGAGCAACCTGCTCAAAGGTGTCTCTCCCTGCCCTTGGCAGGGGGGTGGAACAAGGTGATCATCATGATCCTTTCCAACCCAAACCATCCTGATTCTGTAATCTTTCCTCAACATCTGTGACACCAGAACGGACAAAAAGGGAAGAGACATCAACATGAGCCCTGGCGTTGAGACAAATTGAAAATGCGGTAAAATTTTACCTTCTGGAATGGACACAAATTCAAAATGCAGTAAATCTGTCTGCCTTAATGAGAGGAGGGGCTGAGAATTCACATCTAAACTTCATCCATTGCTTAAAATATCTGCAAAGAACAATCTGAATTCCAGGCTTAACCAGGACCTTTTAAACAACTCTGGATCCAGATACACCTGCCTAAACGGTGACTTTACTCTCCAGATAGATTCCACTTGTCCTGCACTGATCTCTGAACATAAACCTGCACCTCCTGATACCTGAGCTATAAAATTATATGAGCCACAGGCTTTTTTTATTTTTCTTTTTTAAAATATACAGTTGTTTCTGCAATGGATTTTTGAGCAACTTCATACAGCTGCCTGACAGTCTCTTCAGTACTGTGGTGGGAACATCCTCTTGTCTGTCTCTTGGAAGGCTGTGCTAGAAGGGACTAAGAGAAGAGATCCAAAATGAAGCCCATACCTAAGAGTGACTGCAGTGTTATTTATTTTGGAATGTTTTACTAGATTTACTTCTTCAAACATGAGGGATCTATCCTTCACCTAAATTAAGATGAAATTTGCTCCAACACAAATTTTGATTATCAGACATTCCTGTCCAAGACCAGTGCCTTCAGATGATGCACTGTTTCATTCAGGGAGACTCCTAGGAATTTCTTTGCCTATGTATGTAGAAATAAAGGATGAAGACTGACAAAATGTTTTACTGCAAGTAAAAAGGAGTATCCAGAAATTATTGTTTTCTTCTCCCCCAAAAATAAAGAATGGTTCACCTCATCCTGTTTTCTGTAGTTGCAGAGTCACTTCCTTGCTGAATTTTCCCTTTCTTGTGAGAGTTTTATTCTTTATGATTGTAAGGCTCATAGTTGTGAGAGAGAACAGGCAACAAAAGCTCTAAACCAGATGCAGGAACCCATAGCCACACCAAGGAGCAATCTAGTTGTAATAATAACAACATATTAAAAAGAACTGCGACATGAAGAACAGACTCGAAGCAGCCAAGGAGGTAGCTAGAGTTTTAATAAATCCTTTGCCTATCTGGAAAGTGGGAGTGTGAGAGACCACTGATTCCAGCACGTAAAACTGAGGCAGAAGCTTGGAAATCAGATGTGCTATGCTACTGGACTACTACTGGGAAAGCACATGGAAAGACATAGCTTAGTATCTTAAAATTTAACTAGCCTGCTCTTGGTTTCTGACATATTTTCCTTGAAAGCATTTAAATAATACCAGCAAATTTTAAAATTACCATCTCAGGTAACTGCAGGAAGCAACCGCAAGCTCTGCATTTAGAGCTATGGGATCCAAGGCTACAGAATACTTCACGTTTTGCCATACACAGTTGCTTCAGTTGGGAGGTGAGCTTCACCAGAAGCTCACTTTCAGCCTTTTAGCCCCAGACAGGCTGGGCTTAAACCACAGCACTGCTGGCAGTTTCTGTTCACAAAGCACCTTGGCAGGTTCTGTGCCCAAGTGTCCGGCTCAGCTGGGTGCCTGAGGGAAGGGACTGCCCAGTTCCTGCTGCAGTAGCACTCCAGGTCCCCTCCCTGTCACCTGCCCCTGACCCCATCTCCTCCCCATGGGGACTCCCTGCCACTGTATCATCAAAGAATATCTCACCTTGGCCTCTGACCAATGGTTTCATCTGGATATGGAAAACGGCACAATTTCTGATTTCTCCACTTCTTGATCACTGACTGCTTTCAGTTCTGGGCTCAAATGGACTATGGGAAGCAAACGTATTTGTGACTGAGTAACGTAGCCTAACAACTACAAAGCAAGTCTCTTTGTGAAAGAAGGAGGATCAGAAGCTCTGTCAGTAAAGTAAAATATTTTGTTTTGTCCTTGGTAATGAGGAAGGACAAAGAAAAGGAAAGACAAATAGAGAGTATAAAGTTATTAAAAGAAACTAATAGGTACAATTTTATCAATGTCCACAAGATAAATATAATTTTATTTCATCAGCAGCTTAAAAATAAAGGAGACACTGTTTCCAATGAAGATTTTTATCACTATCTTCAACAGGAATGAAATAAAAAGAAAAGGAGAAAGGAAAACAAAAAAAAAAACCTTTAAAGACAGGTTTTGCCCTTTGTCATGCAGACCTGTTACTGCACTGATGGAATTTGTATCACACAATCACAGAATACGCTGAGTTGGAAGGGACCCAGGAGGGTCATAGAGTCCAACTCCTGCATAGGATACCCCATGAATCCCACCCTGTTCCTGAGAGCCCTGTACAAACACTTCTTGAACTCTGTCAGGCTCGGTGCTGTGACACTTCCCTGGGGAGCCTGTTCAACCTGCTCAGCCACTCTCTGGATGGAGAACCTGTTCCTGACATCCATCCTAAACCTCCCCTGACACAGCTTCAGGCTGTTCCCTATGGTCCCATCCCTGCTCACTGGAGAGAAGAGATCAGTGCCTGTCCTGCTGCTTCCCCTCCTGATGAAGTGATAACCACACTGAGGTCTCCCCTCAGTCTCCTCCAGGCTGGACAAACCAAGTGACCTCAGCCACTCCTCACAGCTTCCCCTCAAGGCCCTTCACCATCCTCACGGCCTCCTTTGGACCCTCTCTAATGGCTTCATGTCTTTTTTATATTGTGGCACCCCAAACTGCCCCCAGCACTGGAGGTGAGGCTGCCCCAGTGCAGAGCAGAGCACGACAATCCCTCCCTTGCCCAGCTGGCCGTGCTGTCCCTGATGTCCCCAGGACAGGGTTGCCCTCCTGGCTGCCAGGGCACTGCTGACTCACATGGAACTTTCCATCGAGCAGGACCCCCAGGTCCCTTTGCACAGCGCTGCTCTCCAGCCTCTCCTTCCCCAGTCTGTCCGTACATCCAGGGTTGACCCATCCCAGGGGCAGAATATGGCAACTTGCCCTTGTTGAACTTCCTAAACTGGTGGTTGCCCATCTCTCTAATAAGGTCTGGGTACAAATGGCATCAGGACAGTCACATCTTGATGAAAGCTTTAAGTACTGGAGTCTTAGCAGGCGATGCTGTTCATACTGTCTGTTCCTTCCTATGAAGAAAGGCATGTAACAGTTGTTTGAGTAATAACAATCCAATTACTGCCCCAGGACAGATATGGTCCTTTGCAGAAATACATCTGTAAATTTGCATATATTCAGACTGAAGATAACAGGAATCATCTTGTCCAGATACAGAACAACCCCGCTTCTAACCTACCTGGTTTGTCAATGAACATAAGCAATGACATCATCCCAAGATATCCAAAGGTACGCTGTGGATACTGCTTGGAGGTAAAAGTCAAGAAAAATACAGTGACAGCACAGGGGCTACATGTACCCAGCCTTTCACTCAATGCCAAGGAAGAACATTTAAGCACTGTCTGGGTGTGCACCAAGGTGAATATTAATGTGCAAGATAGTCACTGGAACCTTTGCTATTTAAATTACTTGTTTCTATGTTACAGAGAAGGCCAAGTGACAGAAAAAAAATATTATTTCTCTTGGTACTCTCTACTTAAATTGCAGCAATAAATATTTTTAAGAGTAGTGTTGCCAGATCTCAAGTACAGGTTCACCCCTCCAGATTGCACATCATGTTAAACTTGTTATTTTCCATTTCATTATGAGCTTTCATAAATAAACTCAGATCTACTTCTCTCCGGGGTTGTCTATTTCCAGAATTTGTTTCCATAAGAATTTGTGTTCCTCTAATTTTCCCTCACAAGAAACTGCTTTATTTCTGCTGAAAGCAAACTAACTCCATGTACCTGTCCTAGGATCTGTTCAGTAGCTACAAGGATTCAACTTTCTTCCATTTCACAACTTTAAACAGAATCTGAAGAATGTTTCTCACATGCTTGGAGAGCATGAATCCCTTGCAACCTACCTTCCAAATAAACTCCCTTCCTTTTTCCAAAAGAGTGATAATGATAAGTTGAAAATACAAATTTCTAATTTCCTGATCAAAAGAGAATGAATTTTCAACCAAGTCTGAGAAAGGACTCAAGCAATAACTGAAAAACATACTTTCACTGATGTGCAAAGGCTGTGATTACCTAACATGATTTCCCTTTCAAAACTCTCCATTGCTGTGAGTCACAAACATCTTTGATAGTAGTTTGCTGACAATCTCCCATATGCTGGGTTGTCTCAAAAATGCACACATCTTGTCCAGCAAAGTGCTAAACCTCAGCATTTTGCAGCTCCCCAGTTTATTTAGCAATTATACTTGCTAGGAAAAAAAAAAGAAAAAAGAAAAAAAAAAAGAAAAGCTGCTGTTTGCTCAAAAATATTTATAATCATTTCAGCTATTTCTGCGTGTGAATACAAGAACAGAATGCCCTGGCATAGACAGTAGCTAAAAGCAATGGGCAACTCTGTTTTGTGGTTGCTACATGTATTGCTGACAAACGAGATGCTGTTTGGTAACTAAATATATAAAAGATTGATACGGGCCTTTACTTCTGTTTCCTAATTTAACTTTTCTTTCAGAACATTACTGCTTTGGCTTGCACACTTTTTCTTCCACTAAATCACAGCATGGACTTGCAAACACAGAGGGACTCACCAGCTTTTCCCAGGCACTCAAATGGTGATTAGAAAACCATCCTGTATCATAAACTGCAGGTCTGAACCTGAAGAGGGACACACAGGCTGGAGAAGGAAGGCAGTTAAGGGCGAGAAAGGGAACTGCTTCATGGAGCACAGAGAGATTTATTGTCTATTTAATTACTTTTTTGGGGGTTTGTGCTGGCAGAAGAGAGTTTAACTGAAACTGTTACAGGTTTGGAGCATGCAGGAGTCCATAAACATGCACTTGTCCAGGCAGTGACACAAACTCAAATCACATCTCGGGGACCAACTAGTTTGTGAAGTTTTCCATGAGATGCTGCCTGCTCATGGCACAAGGGTACAAAGCAGCACAGATGTGAAGCTGGCAGCGCTGCAGAACAGCTCAGCTCTGGATACCTCTGCTTCAGCAACAGAAGACAAAAATAGATGCAAGTTTTACAACTTGCAAACCCAGCTCCTGATTCTTTTCCTCCAAACCTCTTCCTACACCTTTAGATCTTTCTGAGATGTTTACTCATCTCCCCCACCCCCAAGACCTTGCCTGCAGCATAGCAGTATATGAATTTGCCTGGCAACCTGACATAAATATCCAACCAACCAGCAAACAAAGCCTGGCGTGCTCTTAGCTGCAATGTTTCTGTGAACAGCCTTACAACGAATCAGAGCTGGCCACCAGGCAAGGAATCAACTCACTTTTGCTCAGTTTATAATCTAAAGTTTGGGGGAAGAGGTGAGCATTTACCTTCCTTTATTTTACTTCTATGCAGTGCTCAGAACTCAGCTCTAGACATCTCTCTTTTCCCAGAAAATACAAAGCACTTATCTTCCTTACCCCTAAACTGGCTAGATAAATGAGACTGCTGGGGTGAGGTGAGATACAGCACGAGGAAAGGTGAGGTGTGACTGAGGGGAGATGCACTGGAAAACACAGAAATTAGCTGTTTGACTGACTCAGCTGGGGATCCTGTGGGTGACCAGCAGCCAGCTCTCTTCACTGAAATCCACTGCAGGACCTGAGCTGTGCCTGATGCTGAGGGCATCCCTCCAAGGAATGGCATGGGATGGGATCATTTCAGAATCAGGGCATCACAAAGGCTGTGGGGCAGGAATCTGTGTAAAAGATCACAACTGTCTTCAAGATTTTGGCTAATGCCATGAGTTGGCCTGGGGGAAGAGAGGACTACCTGCCCTGAGTGGCTCCTTGCATCCCAGTTAGGAGCTGGTGGCTTTTCACAGCAGTTCCAGCAGATAGTGGGAGCTACACCCTGTGCAGAGAGTGGCGTTGCACCCAAGCACTGCATCTTTGTCCTCCCCTTTCTCTGGGGACATGCAATACACAATGAGGGTTTCAGAGATCAGTGAGTCCTCTGGACCCCAAACCAGCAAACTTGAGGATAAGTACATAACAGGAAATCCCCACCTCATTTCTTTGAGCTTACCAATGCAGAACAAATAAATGAGACTCATACCCTCTATCAGCTACAGCAGAGCAGTCAAGAAGGTAAGATAGTGTCGTATCAATAGTTCCATCATAACTGAACTGTTACATTCCAACCTGCCCCACAAAACGGATTGCTTGAGACTGGAACACAAAACACAGGATCAAGACAAGCCAGAAACAAAGTTTCTCTCCATCCATATTTGCCCCTGCAAATGCATCAGCCTGCACAAAGGTTTGAGTCACTGCTAAGCAAGTAGAAGTCCTTCCCACTGCTTCTGCTCTTTATATGAGTTATAAAGAGCTCAAATAAGAGATCCTCTGTAACAGAAGTTGATGAGGAAGGCTGACATCTGTGTCGTGCTTTGGTGCATCATAGAAGTATTTTTTACCCTTTGTTTAAGAGAAAGTGTTGCAGGGCAGAAGCATCAGAACTGGTTTGCGGTATGGAGGTAAACTTAAATGGCAGCAGCTCCTGTAAAAAATGCCAGCAGGCTGTTCCACATACACTGTTCTGCAGAGTGGCATGGCTGGAGTAGGGATGAATGGAAAGTCTGAACTTCTACTGTGCTGTTGTTTCCCCAATCTCCTTGCTAACTAAATGATTAGCAAGAATGCACATCAAGAGAGTAAGGTCAAAAGAGAGCCAGGCAAGTTAAAGGTAAAAATATTTCTTGCAACCTGCTATTGCAGACTTGGAAATTCAGAGCACAGAGGCAGCTCTACTCTTTCCTCATTACTCAGCTCCCAGTCACAGGGACGGGTCCTTTGTTCTGTGGTTGGTACCACCCAACAGTCTCTGGCTGGCTGCTTCTGGTCATTGCTACAGCACACGCAGGGGGTTTAACACACACAAACCTCATTACTCCTTGAACTACCTGACAATGCACCCCTTGGGCAAGCCTCTCAGACACTCAGCTTTGTTTACCTGAAAAAATGAGAGCAAGTTTGCTGGCTACATCAAAATCCTTCAAGTTTTGTCTTTCCCTACAGGAAACAGTAGGACCAGAGTCAGGTTTCAAAAGAGTTGGCAAAGCTTCAGCAGAGCTGAAGGTAGGCAACAGCAGAGACTCATCCAGCACCCCCATTTCTTGAGACAGATGAATGCAAATAGACAACAACTTTTGTGGTAAACCATCTTCCTCTGCCCTCAAGAGCTTCTTTTTACACAGGATGGTGTTATATACAATATGACTTCTACTACTTGGGAATGCTCACACTGAATATTTGGAAGAATCAGTCAGTGCACCAACAGACATTTGGATTCTTATTTTCATAACCCAAGGAATATAAACATTCTTTCCCGTTTTTATTTTACTTTCTAAAACAAAAGCTTGCATTGAAAGAGATCCTGGAACACTTAGGAAAGAGGCTGGTAACACAGAATAGCCTTGAGGTACAAAAAGGGGGTAGATTTATTTACTCTTTTTAAAAAAAGAGAGGAAAAGCTAATCCAAACAAACCGTATGCATTCTATCTTGTTGGTCAGGTAGGGAGAAATCACATCAAACACCCAAATTAAACACCATATCTCTGGAAGCTAGTTTGTCTGATTATGCTCATTTTACAGCTTCACTGGATAAACTAAAGAAATTAATGCTCCAGGCAGTTACCCAACAATAATAATTGCCAAGACCTCCATCATTAAAATCATGTTGTGGAACTGGATAAAAGCAATGCCTGTTTTGATCAGACCCCACATCACTGTAATGCTCACAATCAGCCTGTACAGTCATGCACTGTGCCTAAAATCAGGCTTTCCTCTATCATTGTCCTGAACCAGTGTGACCACTCTGTCCTGAGTATTGGCACCGTGATGTAAACAACATGTAACATCTCAGCTGAGGGTCTAAATGGCAACACACAACAGCCAAAAAGTGTCTGGAAAACAGCAAGTCTGACCTCTATACAACTATTTTAAAATGTGCTTTAAAATGTTTAAATAAAACCAAAATTTGTTAACACCATAACAAAGAGAGGCTGATGTATTTCTTTCTGCTAACTGAAGTAACCTTCTCATTCTACAGCCAAAGTTTCTTACTTCAGGTAACTCAGAAACAGATTGCTGTTGAAGCTATTGCACAAGTTCATATTATGGCAGGTACCACTCAGTATTATCTCAGTTACTATTGCAAGGATGTCTATCTTTTTAGTGCACATGCTTGATCTTTTCCCCCAGAGAAAAACAGAAGTGGCAAATTTAAAGCATATGCATGAAACACAACATTTTTTCAAGTGGCATCAGTGACAGTAGCAGCAGTGCTGGCAGCATGTTAGCATTTGGCTAATTGAGCCATTCAGGTTAATGAGCTTCATAGTTATGAGGATCAAGTGGGAAAAAAAATACTTTTTAAGACCATAAGCATTGAGAGCTTGCTCATCCAACTTTCCAGAAGAATCATATTTGTATCAAGGAGGAATGAAGACACAAATCAGGGAGTGAAAAGAGCCCCTCCCACAGCCCCACAACACTCCCCCCCCCCCCCCCAAGAAAACAGGACTCTCCTATATACCCCCTATTTGAGATGCCAAACTGGAATGCTAAAACAAGCCCCTTACTGACAGCAAATTGTGCAGACTCTCCAGCTCCTTCCTTCCAGCAGAATAATTAACAATGCTGGCAAGTACATTATCATAAACTTCAGTGTTAACACCCCCACTGCAAAGAACAAAGGCGGTTCACATCCCTCCCAAGCTCCTGCTGCAGACTGGGTGCTGATTCTGACAAGTTGCTCTGTGCCAATTTAGATTCCTTTCACGTTTGGAAGATTATGTTCTTAACCACAAGCTAGAGAATACTTTTTAAGTGATGCCGGATAGTACGGAAAACAGTGCTCTGAAAACCTACAAGCCAGCCTGGATCACCTCCTGGTCGCTCTGTTGATTTAGTGCAGAACTCAAAACAAATCGTTTGTAACAATCACGTACAGTATCCTTTATCTCAAAAGGTCCTAAAGTTCTGCTAGACTGAGACTGGATCTTGCATGCTTATTACCAGTCATCCTTTCCCTGGATAGGCTACAGGTTGGAAGAAGCCAGATATCTGTAAAAGCAAGTGCTAAACGCTTCCATCAAGAGGTTTTTTCCCACTTCAGATACACCGTGAGCAGCTGACAACACGCAGCAACATTTCAACCCTGGCCAATGTACAGTGGCTGATAGCCACTCTGCACTGAAGAGAGGTCACTGGGAGAACGAGGTGGTGACACCCGTGTTAGCTGCCCAGCTGGATCCTGCTCATCTTGTTATCATCACTTGTTAGTAAAGTCTACAACCTGAAAATCTAGTAAGGTGCCAAGTTGTTTTGGGGGTTTATTTCGACAAAAAAAAGCAACAAGAATGCTTTGCCACTCATGTCTGGTAGCTGCATGGCTTTCGTTTGGATACAACCTCATGGATACAACCCACCCCCACGGAATTTTGATATTAGCACAAGACAATCCGCGAGATGTTTCATGTGCTACTGCAGGTGCTGCGAGGTGTTACAGCTCAAAAAGGATATGCAAATGGATTCTCTGCTATTTCTGATACATAGTGCCAAGAGCAGACTTCAGGTTACTACACTTTGGTTTTAGTTATCAACCCCAACTGGTCTGAGTGCCACCCTAACCCAGGCATTGTCCTTTTGCATGCATCAAACTTCTATTCCATGAAGATGGATGTTTACAACAGAGGATTTTTTTTCTATAAAATGGCCTTGGGGATGGAACTCTGTTAAGCATTTTTCTCTTTCTTGTCCACCACATAGCCGGGACAAGGCCTCTGGTAGTGAGGGTTGGCAATTGGTTTCTTTTAAGAGGTAGTTAGGAAAGAAAAGGTGATCAGCTACTTTGTATTTTTAATGGATTATACTGAGCAAGACTGGATTTCTAGCAGAAAAACAACAACAGCGCCAGAGACTTATGTCTTTCAATGTGCTCAAATAAGTAATTAAAAAAAAAAAACCACAAAAAAACCCAAAACACAACAATCCCAGGTGGTTCACTACTGGCACTTTGTGTGACTGTCAATTTATTCAGCAGAATTCTCTTTGAAACAGGCATCACAAACTCTCCAAGTGTTGTGACAACAAAAGCTAACATTTCTAGGAGACAAGTGATGTCAAAGTGCAGCAGCCTTATCCATGAGGCAACAAAACAAAGATTATCATGCACTGGGAAAATTAATGACCTATAAAGAAACAACTGCATTGCAAAAATAAACCAAACAAAATTCCAACCAAGCCAAGCCAGGCCATCCCTTACCTCTTCGGCCCCTTCCAAATAACTCTGGCTGCCAGCATCTGGGATGAACTGTGGCACTGGGGATTTCCACTTTATCTGATATTTATACACAGCCTCTCTGCAGAGCAGCCCTCAAGAACTGAGAAACAGAGTTTCTGCATCTTTTACAGAAAAGAAACCCCCTCTCACAGACAGCAAACCTGTTTTTCACCTGACCTTTGTCAGCTGAGGATGCTGCACTACCTTTGGATGCAAGTGATAACAATGGATATGAACTGCCTTGTTTACTCAATGTTAAGTATTAATAAGGCCTGTGCTATCTCAGCCATGGCCACACCACACTAGGCAAGATTTCCCAGCATAAACAGCTTTATACAAATACCTGCCCAACCTCTGTCAAGGACAGTGCATTCCAGGAACAAAAAGAGTTAAAGGTATTTCTATGTTGTTCAGAAGAGCCATGTGGTAAAATAAAGGGTGGGGAAAAACATAAATCCATGTTTGAAGAAAACGCAGTCATTTATCAGTCACAGAATTTTGTCTTCAAGAAATACAGATTTCACCTTTGGAGGTGACTTCTGGGTTTCTCTCACAAATAAATAACTACTACTCAGCAGACAAAGAAACAATCGTCTCCAGTCTGTGGGGATTCATCTTTTCAGTTTCTTAGACACAGTGGAAATTTTGTTATCTGCTACCATGGTGAGGGAAAGCTAGCAGAAGTTTTATTGCAGCACATTCTCAGGATTCTAAACATACCATATCACATACACACAGTAATGAGTTTTATTTTAACTGCTTTTGGGGATTGCTTTAGTGGACACTGAAATTGAATAATCAGCTCTGCTCACCAAATGAAAGGAAAGCTATAACAGGATACATAAAAAGTCTCTCATTATTTTACAGAGGGCCTCACACACAATTCAGACAGGAGGGATGTGGTGGCCATCACATAAGCATTCTCCTTCTTGTGTGTTCAAGAACAACTAAAAATATGAAAAATAAAAACAAACAAAAAACCCAAGAAACAAATCCTACATTATCATGGACCCATCATGTGCATGTAAATATCCTTCACCAGGGTGATGCAAAGGTGTCACGGCTACAAGCTGGCTATTTACAGCAGCACTAAGGGAGCTTCCCACTCTGAAACATTGCAATGTCCTTACTGGCAGGCATCTGCCTCTTGAGTTTACATTTTAAGTTTCTTCCTATTTTAAATGCTGTGCCCTACCCTGCTCTCCCACCTATGACCTTTCTTTGACAGCTCTGGTCTGGGGAATTGATGCATTGGGAAAACTATTCAGCTCACTCTGAAGCAAGGAGAAGGAGATGTTCTTCACATCTTGAGGAAATCAAGTCCCACTTTCCACACTTACCATACTAAGGTAAGTGCATCTGCACATGGATTTTAAATGCTGACCTGTGTCCCAACTTAATTTGTTCTACCTCACATAAATGAGTTATCTACCCATTAAGAAAACCTATAGTGACCTCTCTTCCCCAGCCTCCTTTTTGCCCCTGCCTTCTCTTCTAAAGGCAATTTGGCTTCAGTAAGACTTTCAGTGGAAATTTTCATTCCATTTTCTCCTGTGAGAGCAAAAAGATGCACCAGAGGCCTGATCCTGGTGTGTCCACACAGTTACTAAGAAATAAGCCTGCAGGTGAAACCAATCAAAAAAAAAGGCATCACAGTAAACAAATCTTATTGACTCTAAGTTTTTCTTTGCAATTAAGAAGAAAATATACTTTAGTACAACTATTATTGTAGATCATAGGATCCACTACACGTGAAACACTGCTTTTACTGACTGCCCCGAGCCTGTCCCATTCTCTGTGTTGGTTCATGTTCAATATTCCACTAAGAGACCTCTAAATTAATACTTGATGTTGGCAGCACCGAGAGGTGACCAGTTTTGCAGTTCAAAGCAAAGAATCTAAGACACATATTTGGAAACATTCCCCACCAATGACAAGGAAGAGCAAAAGTCACACTAACAAATTATTTCAACATCAAAAAATGGAAAAGCATTGGTGTTATGCTGCACGTACTTTGTCCCTACTTCTGAAGAAGATTTTTCATCCTTGCAGACATAATACAGGAAGCCATTGCCCCACCAAGATTGCACCTCAAACTATTTCACTACAAAGACAAATGTTCCTTTCCAGACAATATCAGCTTGTTCAGCTCCATTCTGTCCTTCAGTTTAATGTTTGGATGCTGTTTCCCTTTGTTCAGATAAAACAAAGAGCACATAACAAAAATTCACAGCCACCCTGCCTATGAAAAAGAACACAAATGAAAGATGCAAGGGGGGGAGAAGGTTTTGTAAGATAAAAGACCACTAAGGGGCAACACTCCTCCATCAGAATTTACTGAGAGCAAAGAAACTCTTTTTTTGAGCAGAAGTCCCCAGAATTTTTTAAATAATATTTTGCCGTGTCAGTACTACAGGTTATGGATAGCTGGCTAGTAGTCATGGCCTGGCAGATGTTAGAAGAGCTTCCTTAGTAGATAATAAAGCATGTAAAAAGAGACACCAGCTACCCCTAAACCACCAGGAAAACACTAACAAAATCTTCAGATGTTACAGCTCCAGACAGCCCTTTAGGTAATGCTGGGCACAGCTCCCAAAGCAGTCTTTTCTAGCAGTTCCCTAGCCTGTATAATGCCTTCTTCCTTCAGCTCATCTCACACTCCTTCAGTAATCATTTACTCTTACTTTACATGTGCAAAGAACTTGGAGTTTCCAATAATCTGGGGAGAGCTGAGTGGCAGAATTTGCACATCTGTCTGAAGATGATCTTTTGCAGAGGAGTACAGCACTGCTGCACTCATAGTTTCTCACTCCTAGCTCCTCCTCCTTCCCCAGACTTCATGAGCACTTAAGTGTACACGATGTGATTACCTTTTAATTTCTCATCTCTTTCACCATTTATCACCACTGGCTTCTATCTCTCACTACTGAGATTTGCTACACTCATTTTACTAATCCATGACACATTGCACTGCCTCCCCCAGCCCTTTCTCTCTCTCTCCCCAACCTTCATTTCCTCCTGCTGGTTCACTACCAGCGAGGAGCCCCTCAGCCAGCTGCAATTCCACCCATCTGCCCTCCCCAGCCTGTTACAACTCAGTCTTTTTTGTGTATGCCCACCCAGGACTCCCAGCCAGCAACATGGACAGGTCTCCCAGGGCACAAGACCATAAAAGTGTGCCAAATCATGCCCCTGGGAATGCACTTGGTCAGCAGCAGGGAAGGGAAATGAGTTAAAAAAAAAAAAAAAGCTTCAGAAGCAGAAATGTAGGAAAGGAGAAAAAAAAAAACCCGAGAGAATGAGAGAACAGCTCATTATTACATTAGCAAACCTAAACTATTTATAAGCACTACATCTATCATTTCAATAACATGTTTCTAAATGAGGCTGAAGCAAGATATCCATAATTATTACTGAAATGCCATTTTTACACTGGCCCAACAGTTGTACATGCTTCTCACAAAATGCAATAAGCAAACCACCAATTTACTTTTACTGTAATTTAGAGATAAATTAATCTAAATACCTCTTTTGCAATAGATTTGTTTTTTAATCCAGATTTCTATTTCCTTTGAATAGCACAAGTGGCAAAAAAGCATCCTTTTCCCTTCTATCTCCTCTTCTAGGGAGCTTTTTCCTGCCCTATTCTGTTTAGTCTATGGATGCTCAGAGGAAGAAGTGAAATTAAAAAGGCTTGTTTAACTTGTGTTATTCCTTACTCCTTCCCCCCTTTTATTCCATTTGTCCTTTTGTGAAGCTCTTTCTTACATCTCCTAACACTATCTGCTACACTCTCCTCTTTCCTGTCACTTTGCCTCTTGCTTTCTTAGCTGTGAGGAACACTGGAGGTGATGTCTGCAGCCCAGGGATAAGTGTCCTTTACTTGGAGAGAGCAGGAGCTGCCCAGCCCCTGCCCTCACAGCTCTAAAGCTGGTCATGATGCACATCTGGGGCTCACCCCAAGTCAGCATACGGTCTGGGGACCATTATATTGTGGTCTTCTGCCCCTCCATTCTCCCATCTGTGCATCCCTTCTGCTCAGGAATTTGTTATCCTGGTCATTCTTTCTCTCCCTTGCTAGTACAACCAGTTTATTTCCAGGCTTCCTTCTCCTGCTCATGGCTGCTGAAAATACTATCGCATTCTCATAAAAGCAGAGAGCTCTACAAACCGCAGACTTTGTCTTTAGACAAAAGAAATGGAGGCAGGAGGTGGATAAAGGAGAGGCTGTGGATGTTGTTTACTCATACTTCAGTAAAGCCTTTGACAGTGTTTCCCACAGCATTCTCCTGGAGAAATGGGCTGCTCACAGCTGGGGTAGTGTACTATGGGTTAAAAACAGCTGGGTGCCAAACCCTAAGAGCGGTGGTGAATGGAGATAAATACAGCTCAAGGCCAGTTACTAGTGGGGGTTCCCCAGGGCTCAGGTTTTGGACCAGTTTAATATCTTTATAAGTTCTCTAGACAAAGGGATCAAGTGCACCCTCAGTCATTTTGCAGACAACACCACGTTGGGTGGGAATGTTGATCTGCTGGAGGGCAGGAAGGCTCTGCAGAGGGATCGGGGCAGGATGGATCAATGGGATGAGGCCAATCATGTGAGGTTCAACGAGACCAGGTGCTGGGTCCTGCTCTTGGGCTGCAACAACCCCAGGCAGCAACACAGGCTGGGGCAGAGGGGCTGGAAAACTGCCCAGCAGAAAAGGACCTGGGTGTGCTGAACATGGGCCAGCTGTGCCCAGGTGGCCAAGAAGGCCAGTGGCATCCTGGCCTGGACCAGCTGGATCAGCCAGCAGGACCAGGGCAGTGATTGTGCCCCTGTACTCAGCACCAGTGAAGCTGTACTCCAGGTCCTGTATCTGGTTCTCAGCCACTCAATTCAGGAAGGACATGGAGGAGCTGGAGCGTGTCCAGAGAAGGGCAGGGGAGCTGGGGAAGGGTCTGGAGCACAAGTCCAGTAAGGAGTGGCTGAGGGAGCTGCAGATGTTTAGTCTGGTGAAACCGAGGATCAGGAGAGACCTTATCACTCTCTACAACTCCCTTAAAGGAGGTTGTGGCCACCTGGGGGTGGGTCTCTTCTCCCAATTAATAAGCAAACAGGACAAGAGGAAACAGCATCAGGTCACTCCAGGGGAGGTTTAGATCAGATGTTAGGGAACATTTGTTACTGAAAGGGGGATCAGGCACTAGAACAGGTTGCTTAGGGACTGGTAATTGGTGGAGTCACCATCCCTGGATGTATGTAAAAGATGTATAGATGTGGCACTTGGGACACTGGGGGCTTGGCAGTGGCTGGGTTAATGCTGGACTCGATCTTAGAGGTCTTTTCCTACCTTAACAATTCTGTGATTTTTGAAGAGGTGAGGTACATTTTCCCAGATTAAGCAGCCCTCACTGAGCAGGCCTGAGCACATATCCTTTAGAGGTGCTGATTTACTACTGTATATTTTAGTTTGCAAGAGAGGTAATGGTAGTCTACATATTTGCTCTTGCCATATATAACTACCCTGCCTGCTCAGAGAAAGATTTAAGCCACATGCAAAGTAAAACCTTTTCTAGGACAAACTATTACTTTTTTTCCAAATTAAATTCTTACAGTAACAGAAGTTGTTTGGCATGGTTGGGCAGAAGCCCCCATAGATTCTCCATACTATCACTTATTTTTTATCATTCTCCACACGAGGAGTAGCAATAAATCCTTTTATCAGATATCTGATAAATTTTTACCAAAAATGCATTAAAACTAATTATGAAAGTTGATGGTGGCAGCATAAGCCCTGTCTTTCTTTCTGCCTTCATCTCGTGGCAGTCTACTTTGAAGACCTACCTGTGCTTTTTGTCCTATTGCCAAGATCATGTTCAAATCTTGACTTTGACCTGGCTTTTCAGGACTTTGTCAGAGTTCTAAGGTATACTCCGCTGTAATCACAAACACTTTTAATACCCTCCTTGGAACCCACTTTGAGTTGTAAATGCCACCTTGACTCTGGTGAGGTACCAAGCTGTGTTGTTAGAGGGGGTGCCTGTTCTACAACTCTGTCCTCATTTTCTATTTACTTACTGCCATTTCCTCCTGGTCAATTGTTGGTTCTTTTTTTTTTCCTGTCTTTTCTCTCAGGGAATTTTCTCCCATTTGTTGCCTAAGAGATGAAAATGATGATACTGAAGAGACAAAATATGTGGTAGGTAGGAGGAGGAAGGGGAAGGGTGCAGTTTGCTACCGTCTCTTAGCTGGGAGGGTTCTCTCTTTGGAAGTGCAGAGGTACTCAAGATTTTGGCTGGGGTGTAAGGGGCTGGGCTTGGCTCCCCTGCTCTCTCTGTCTCTGGGATCAGAGGGCAGATGGTTGTGGTCTTGGAGCCAGGCTGCTGCTGTGGGGAGTATTTACTGCCACTGAGGAGTTCTGTCCTTCACTGCTTCTCCTACCATGGGTGAGCCTTTGCTCATAAGAGTGCTTGCTTTACTGGGATCTTTCCAACACCTGATCTCACTGGAAAGGACCCTCACCAGCTGCTTGGGAAACCCTGGGACCCTGACCCCTCCAGGGGCAGCATCTCCTGGCTGCTTGTGGGAGCCTGGCAGCCACTGCCCAGCCCTGCTGTTTTCTGACACTGCTTTGGGATTTTTGCTACACTTCCACCCAACAATATCCCATGTCCACTCAACTCCTGCGGCTCCTGGAATGGCTTTGGGTTTTTTTCTACACTTTGTTTGCCAACTCAGGTGTGCTTGACTCTGCTGTTCCCACCTGCTGCTCTGAGGTTCCTGCTGCACTCCATTAAACGACCTGGAGGGGCAGAGATCAGCTCCTTCCCATGGCTGTGCCAAGCAAAGCCCCTTCTCTCCCATGGACACTGAGACCAGCTCCTTCCCATGGCTGTGCCAAGCAAAGCCCCTTCTCTCCCATGGACACTGAGATCAGCTCCTTCCCATGGCTGTGCCAAGCAAAGCCCCTTCTCTCCCATGGACACTGAGATCAGCTCCTTCCCATGGCTGTGCCAAGCAAAGCCCCCTCTCTCCCATGGACACTGAGACCAGCTCCTTCCCATGGCTGTGCCAAGCAAAGCCCCTTCTCTCCCATGGACACTGAGATCAGCTCCTTCCCATGGCTGTGCCAAGCAAAGCCCCTTCTCTCCCAGGGACACTGAGACCAGCTCCTTCCCATGGCTGTGCCAAGCAAAGCCCCTTCTCTCCTCCCTCCCTCCCACCAGATCCGCCCTCACCGTGTGGGGAGCGGCGGCCGAGCCCGCGCCACAGCTCCCCCTGCAGGCGTGGAGGACTCATCGCCCCCACCCTGCCTGGCCAGGAGCCAGCAGCGCCCCCTGCCAGCTGTGCCTGGAACTGCACCCAGGGAAAAGCACCCGACAGCCCAGAGGAGCAATGGGTGCCTTCTGGTTCTGGTTCGGTTCTGTTATTCCTTTTCCCATTTCTGCACCTGAAAGCCCTGCAAATTCAAAGTTATAATAATATGGAGAGAAGGGCGTCATATTTTCCATTTCAAGGGAGGTTCCCGCCTTCCGTGGCAGACACCTGTCTTTCAAACCAAGACATCAATAGACCATCCTTTTTTCAACTCATAACAGCACATTTCACTTGGTGTCTTATGACTGGAAAAAATCTTTGCAAGTTCAGTTACCTCGTCACCCTTTCACTGCATTTGAAGGCTTGCTAATACTCTGCTTTTTTGATTATAGTCTTTTGCAGCTATGCATTCTCTTGCCTACAAGAAAACACATAGAATCACAGAATGGTCTGGATGTGAAGGAATCATCTCATTCCAATCCCCCTGCCAGGGGCAGGGATACCTTCCCCTAGACCAGGTTGCTGAAAGCCCCATCCAGTCTGGCCTTGCTTACAACTCAAAACACGGTATTATTAAAATCATGGAGAAAGCAAAATAAGAACCCCCAGGTTTTATTTACATATCCCATCACCCACACTTTTTGTAATTCATAAGGCCAGATTTCTGGGGAAGACGACTTGTCATTGGGGGTTATTTTGGGAACGTGATACCAATCTTTAATTACGTTTCCCAATACAGAGCCTAGGACCCAGTTTTCACAGTATTCAGGTGCCAGCATACAACCACTTTTAACATATCAGAACACCATGTAGATACAAGTACGGCAGGAGTCTGAATTTATTTTCTGCTAGATGAGCCCTACAAGTCCGCTTATTTTGTGACTGTAGGGTATTTGGTGCTGACATGCAAAGGCGGCAGGAACAAATGTCCAAAAGTGGGACCTCTACTACTGACAACTGTGCAGATTCATTCTAGATGAAAGACAACTGAAAGCAAAAGCTCAAGGAACTGGTCAAGAATGTTGTAGTGAATTTGTGCTGAAGAAGAGGACATCAAGTCTGACTGCAAACATGAAGGGTGGGTAATCTAATTATTACATAAATAAGAGGTAATTATTTAAGTAATTTTCAGAGCTAGTATGTTCTAGCTGTCTGCATACCCACTTCTGTAGGATCTTTTTTTTTTCCACTTGATTTGATTAAATAATCAAGGAGGATATTTTCTCATTCTGATATTACTGAATATCTGAGCTGTGCATCCCTAGGATGGGCATATTCACATTGTTCCAGAAACATGCAGTATATGGAACACGTGCCAAGAGCACAGAACCACACTGTACAGCACTGGCAGGTCCCACAGACATTGAGTTTATGTGACTATACTTAGAAAAAAACAAGTTGTCAGCATACTTATTTTAAAATGAAAACTACATCCAGTGCAATCTAGACATGGTGAAATTAATGGCAGAGTTCATAGGACTGAATCAGAGCCCAAATGTCCCAAAGAAGACATCATTACCTGTTTCACTAATTACAATTTTTTAATTAACACTGACAGAAAATACACATAGGTAACAATTACAAGACACACACAAAGTGAAAAATATATCTGCATCAGGGCAAGCAGAGATTGTGCAGTGAAAAGTAACTGAGCCTCAGTTGCTTTACCTGAAGGGAGCAACATCATCTTGACATTTGGGCAGTTCTCACCTGGAGATCTCCCAGAAGACTTAAGCCAAGAAATCCTGAATAATTTTTCACACACACCATCTACACTCTATCTACAATCAAGGGCAGCATATGCTAGAATCCATGTAGGGTGGACAGAGACTTAGAATCAAATTTTTAAAATACAACCCTATCTTTTTAAGAAAAATATGTTGGGATGGAGCACCCAGAACAATGAGAAGCAGATGTTCATGCCAAATAAAACCCCATTCCAAGCTTATTATGGCCACCATGTGGAAAATCACACGTTATTAGCAGGTAAAAGAAGCAAATGTATGCTTCTATGCTAACTATAATTTTAGCCTTGGCCCAAACTGCCCTTTTCCTTTCCCAGGGGTGCAGTTATTGCATCTTGGGTTGCATCTCTCAATAAAATATAGTTTTTAAGAGAGAGCTCATTTCTTTACCTTTAGGGAATGCCTGGGAAGTCTTTTCATTAAAATGCTAATAGACTCAATAAAGTTTAACACCAAATTTCCCCCACTTGATCTTGACAGCAAATGCTTCGGTCTAATTCTGATCAGAATAGTGTCAATTTTATCATTAAAGCTTTATTCTGATGTATTTATTATTGAGGAGCCTTTGAGGAGATGCATCATACTCAAGAATGAACTGAAATGAACTTTGAAGCATGAAACAAAGCCTGTCTATGCAAGGGAGTGAACTGCTTAAAGAATTAAGAGATGAGGTTTGCTGCATTTTTAAGTGGTTTGTCACCACAATATACCAGTACTTTGTTGTTCTTGGAGATACTAACTGCACTTACCCCTTTGGTCCATTTTACTTGGAGTATTTATGAAACAAAACATTAACATTTCACATGCACATTCATGTTGTTTCCTAGACTGGCTCTCAATTAAGCTATGTACTGATGCAAGAGGACAATCAGTAAAACTACAATCAGTAATACAAACAAGCCCTTGTATCATGTTGAGTTACATGTTCTCTGGCTTTTCTCAGTGTGTAGGTGAGTGCAGACTCGCTACAGCTACCCAAAAAACTAAGCCAGAACAATTACAGCTTCCATCATCCTCATCAGACAATAAGAAGCAAGGATGAAAGAAATGCTTAACTTAAAACTTGTCTTTTTCCAATTAGATGTTGATCAGCAATACCCAGTGCTTCTCTTTCTTCAACAGTGCATCAGCCCAAAGATATAATCTGTGGGCCAGCCATGCAGAGCTAAAGAACATGATGAGATTTAAAGACAATTCAATGCTCCAATGCATTTTCCCTCAGCTCCACTCATCCCTCTTGGAGTGCTGTTTAAGAACACTGGCTTACACCCTCTCAATAACAAACCACTTGGAGAAGCTGCAATCCATGCACTTACATGCACACAGTCATGTGATTTTTCTCATGGAATCCCTCTCCTCTTCCTCTGCCCTTTTCCCTTCATCCATTTGGATTCCAGCATCCTGGGGACAGACCCCAAACGCTCCACCTGTGCAGTCCCCTCTAATAAGGAGGCAGAATATACAGTAAAGAACAAAAGGAACACAGCATGCACGCACTTTTCATTTCCTATATGAAAAGGAACCAACATTCTCCTGTGTCACCTGCCCTTATCTGAGAAATTTCTTTTCTTCTGGTTCTCATTATGGTTTTAATGAAGCAAGGAAAGCTTATTTAAAATGATTCTGCTACAAATGATCTGACTTTAAAAAAAAAATGTAATGCATTACTGAAAGTGAGATTCCTAGCCAACTCTCTAAGAGCATGTTTTTCCAGAATCCATGGTGAGGACAGTATCCGGGGGGCAGAGCTCTGTTTCCAGGAGACACCTGAACACTAAAGAGGGGCTGACAGGGGTGCCCTGCTTCTGCTGTGCTGGAGGAAGAAGAAGGTAGCTCTGCATGGTGACACCCCAAGGAGCAAAGGGCTGGGGGAGCAGTGCTGGGGCTGGAGAGGATGGATAAGGAGAGGTGAGTAACTAACCCCACATGGCTTCTATTCCTAGCCCCACACAGGGCCTCTAACTTTCCTGCCATCTCCTGTCCTGGTCATTGATTCTGATCAGTTCTCATGTTCTCCTCAGCCTTCTTCATTGAAATTCAATTGCATGGCATATCCCACCTTTCCTTTATCAGTCCAGCCACTAACAAGAAGGATTCACTGACAAAGAGCAGCAGCACCACAGGCTCTGGGTGCTGAGGTACATGGACTGGCCACACAGCACACAGGCTATGCTCCAGAGCCCATGGTAGCTTCCCAGGCTGAGAGAGAAGGAATTTGAGCTTTGCCACTGAGCTAGAAAAACAGAGAATGTTTCCAAAGCACTGAAACCTAGGCCTGCAAGAGAATTGTACACCTGTTCTCCCTTACTCCAGAAAATTATCTTTGCATTTCAAACAAAGATCTCAAAAATTAGTGTTAACTAGAAAGAAAAGAAACAAGCAACTTTCCATCTCAATTACTGCACAAACATTCCTTCAAATTTGTTAAAGCTACATGAAAGGAAAATAAGCACAAAAAGAATTTGAATAATGCCTGTATCTAAGGATTACTATGTAAATAGCACATACACCAGCACTTTTGAATCACAAAGCTCATTCAGGTATAAAGTCTCCAGAATACTGTCTGTTAACACCTCAGGATGCCTCCATTTGTTTTTAGCCCTCCACACCCAATTAAGGTCAAAGCACTAACACCACAACCCAAAATCAGCACAGGGGCTGCCTGGTTTACAGAAGCTTCAAGTTATTCTGAATTGAGCTTTTACCAAAGAGCCCAAACCCATTTAACAGTTTAACAAAGTCTCAGCTGGCACTGACTAGACATAATCTTACAAGGGTCTTTTGTCTCTGCCTGAAATTTTCAGGTATATAGCACTCTTAGCTGTGATAATTGGTTTGGCTGTCCATTCCACCCATCAGGTGATAGAAAATATCCATCAGGCTAAATGCAATGTGAGAGAATTCTCTTTAGCCAATTAGTTGGTAATGAGAACATTAGCCACAGTATCTTCTGCAGAGGGCACCTTAGCAATTCCAGCGAAGCCCACAAAGATGACAGTTCTATCTGTATGATTAATAGCGGGTGTATGACACTATATGAATTCTACAGTTGTGCAAAATCAGGGAGGAATGATCCACTTTATGCTGTTAAATATTTTAAGAGCCACGGATGATTTTATATTACATTCTAATACATACACTTATTTTGTATCTTGAAATTAACTCTCCCAAACCAGCTCCTATCCTAAAAAAAGGATAGTTTTTAAAGCATTTGGAGTTCTCCAGACAAGAGGAATTACAAAAATTCAAGCAATCAGGAGCAGCAGTTGCAGAATGATAAGATTATCCCTTGTACAGTGTGGTTTTGAACATCAGGAAGGCAGAACTAAGTCAGCCTGTTTCTCCACTTTCACCTCAAGCATATATTCTTCTGACTCTATAGAAAGTGGCTTAACTTCCGACCTGGCGGGTCAGCAACAACCACCTGTGTAACGTGCAAAGCAACGGAGAGTCAATATTTTCTCCTCCCCAAAATTTTTTGATACAGAGTGTGTTTTCTGTGTGAACACGTGCAAAGGTGTCCCAGACCTCAATGGGATCACACCCTACACTCCTTCATATCACACCATAAAGCCAGGGGATAACCGTGTACCCACAGCAGGGCTGTGCACCAGCAAGGGGGCATTCAAGCATCCCCACACCCAGAACTGTGCCAGCAGCCACAAGCACACCTGAGCTGTCCCTAAAACACTGTGAGGGCACTGCCACCTGCCAGCAACCTGAGCTGACCAACCAAACCATCCGATCAACCACGTCTCTGCTACTGGACTGTGCATAACAAACAGAAAAAACTATACTGGCACGTTAATAGATCCAGTTACACCAGTGAAAAACCTTTAAATGCAAGGCTCTAGTCCAGATTAGCCTAATTGGATTTAATTGCCAAAAGAAATAAACAATTGGAGTTTCCTGTTGTGCCAGAAGGGTGCTTGTAAGAGAAGTCTATAATAGTGCAGCTACTGATCCATCAATTTATTTACACTGCAAGATTGCCTAACACAGACAAAGCCTGACTGAGCTGTGTGGGGGCAGAAAAAGAGGGGAAAGGCAAAGGAGATTAGTGAATGGTGCAGTTATGGGAAGTGACAGAGCAATCAATAATCTCCAGGTTCAGAGGATAAATTGAACTGACAAAAGTCAGCCTTAGTTTGCATACCAAAATTTCATTTGTATAAATCCTCCGTGGGGAAGGAAGGAATAATGTAACAACTAGGATAATTTGAACATATTTTTCTTCTTTAACTGCTCTTCCAAAGTGTCATTTGTTCCTCAGTCCAGGCCTTCCTCTTACTCGAGCTTTGTTAAGCTCAAAACACATGGCAAATATCAGATGGAACATATTAAGAAGTACTTGGGTACCATGGCAATAAGCACACTGGGAGCACCACTCAACACAGCAGCTGAGACAGACAAATGGATTTGTATGCAGTGAATTTTGTATGAGGGAATTTTAAAAAATCTGCCGAAGGTGGCAGGTACCAGGTGCCTGCCCTGTAGCAGCTCATGCAGCACCATCCAGGCAGGGACAACAAGGAACAGGCAGGAGGAGCAGCCAGAAGAGGAACAGGGCTGCAAATAGACTAGTTGAGCTCAGCTGCACAAGGGGAAGTGACCCCTTATGGAACAGGACTCCCCCAGCCTTGACTACAGCCTCAGGTACCTGTTACACCCTTCACAGTCTGCT
This sequence comes from Cinclus cinclus, assembly GCF_963662255.1. Classification (NCBI taxonomy): domain Eukaryota; kingdom Metazoa; phylum Chordata; class Aves; order Passeriformes; family Cinclidae; genus Cinclus; species Cinclus cinclus. The sequence goes on along the minus strand of NC_085050.1, from coordinate 64,118,516 downwards.
GAGACTTTGCATGAAGGAAGAAATAGGATTCTGAGAGCAGACACACAAATGAGACTTTACCCTGAGCTGTTTAGTTTTCTTGAAACCTATGGATCAGAATAATTTTTTTGTCAAGCACAATTCCATGCTTTTTTACCGTTTTTTTTTTTTTTAATGTGAGGACAGTTAATCTGGTAATAATGCAAAAGGAGTTCAAAACTGAAAATTAAATTCAATTGATTGCAGATTGACAATGTGTCATCTGTTAATTAAAAGTGACAACTGTAACATTATATTTCATTGTACAATGCAAAATTATTGACTGTGGCAAGCTCTTCCAAGTTCCATCACTCTTTTACAGTCGTCAGCCCGGCTAAGGAGGCAAGCGCAGGATTAGCTCTACAAAGCACTAAACAAGATTGCCACATACAGCTGGGTTCTGTGAGCTTGAAAGGACTGGTATTGTGTCTGTGCTCAGTGGCATAGTTGCAGCTGTGACATGTCATAGCAAATGACATGAGTGACTTACAGGGTACCTGACTATAAAAGCAGAGCAACCTTTTGTTTCAAGGAACGCCAGGCGAAGCGCTCACTACTGACCCTGTGTTAAACTATGACATCACTCAGATTCATTCCAGTTTCAGACTGCTCTTTCCCCAGCAGACAGAACAATCTTAGCCCCCAAATCCTCGCCTGGATCTTCCCCAGACACCACCCTGCCCCTCAGTTCTCCGCTGGAGGAGGAAATGCTGCAGCAGAGCCACTGTAGCACCACAGGGGAAGTGCAGCTCTCCTTTTTGGTTCAATCCATGGGATTTATTACATTCCCTGCAAGGTGTGGGTTACATTGTACAACCTAATATACTCTGGATTTCACTGCTCATCATCTTTCGGTGGCAACTGGAGAAGACAGACGTCTGTGCTGATGCTTTTAGATTATCACAGGAAGTCCTTTACTGCTACTGCTCAGAGGCATAAATAAACTGTTAATCATGATGTGGCTTAAGTGGATCAGTTGTCATCTATGAGTAAATTTTTTCTAAAAAAATCTAATTTCTTTAATGGAGTATTTGAGTTTCACAAATTTTCCCCTGCTCATCAGGTCCAACCACCAGTTCTGAGGGGCATTCCATCCCACCAACCACTGTCTCTCCATAGATACCTTTTATCTACCCACCATTTGCCTTGAGGTTTGCAGCTGGGAAAACTCGGTGGTTGTGACATGCAAACAATAATATTGGACATGCTGCTCCCATTTACACTTAGAAAGAAGGCTATGTCTTTTCCTCCCAGATCCAGAACTAACCGCAGTCATTCACACTGCTGCTTAGGGGCAAGGTGTGTGCTGTATTCCTCACATAACAGCAGCAGACTCAATCCAGCCACAGGGCGAACACAAGTACTTTTTGTCACTGGCACTGATGGTTTACAGATAAAATTCACTCATTTCTTTGCTGTGCCTAAAAAACCGTGCTCAAGATGCAAACATCTAAACAGGGAAAACTTCATATTACAAAACAACCTACATTAGGTTCCCACTGAACTTTAAACTACCAAATAGATGCTTTATCTTGCCACTTCAATCACAAAAATATTTTGCTGCATTTGTGAGAGGGGAGCCTAAATAAATTTATTTTTAACAAAATAAGACTGTAAAGTGTCCAATTCCTATAGCTACTCACCGTGTAAATAAAATAAGACTGTAAAGTGTCCAATTCCTATAGCTACTCACCGTGTGGCTGTGTGCTTACAGGGACTACAGCCATCACACAAATGTCTGCAGTGTGTTGAGCAACACCCTCTTCCCAAATACTCCTGAAGGAGAGCAGGGAAACAATAGCTATAAGGTGATAAATGTGTCATGACTCGCGACAGGAAGGCTGAAGCAATGCTTAGTGTTTCTCTGGTTGAGGGAAAGATGAGCCTTACAATATATTCTAGTGCCGGTGATTAGCAAAAGATTAACAGCTGCAAAGAGCACAGCAAAATAACTTCATAGTATTAATTCATTTCCTCCAGCTTGGAGCTCACAGCACAAGAGAAGAACACACTTGCCTCTGTGTGTGTATAAATACAACAGAGCATAATATTCTCTTTCTTTCCCCAGGTATTACTGCATGTATCACCAGAACACAAGTGGCTATTATGAATTATCTCCACCATCCTGTATTCTCCCTCTGCCCTCCCTACTCCCCTGTGAAAGGGGGTTGAGAAGAGAGCAAAGAAAAGATGGCACCGTTAAGATTCCCTTTCTTCAGCTTTTAGCAGCCTTCAGAGGTCAGGATGCTATTGGCTCTGCTCCGTGTGTGAGCTGGAGCTGTTCACTTAGCAACAGAAAGCAGGAGCAGCAGACAGCAAAACTATCTGGCGACGTGTGTGTGTACACCCATGAGAGAAAGGAGGAGAGAGAGAGAGAGATAGCAAGGATGGCTTAGAGGATGTTCTCTGCCTGCCCCTGCTTGCAGAGGGTCTGCTCTGCACCAGTGCTGGCTCCTCCAGGGATAGACGCAACAGGTGCTGGTGCCCTGCATCCCACTGAGAGCAGCTTGAGAGCTCAGCATATTGCATTTTTTTAATATAGGAGCTTAATTAGAGCCTACAAACAGCAACAACAACAGACAATCTCAATAAAGCCTGTATTTAATGCAAGTCGTAAAGCATGGATTCCGTGCCTGAAACAATACAGATGCAAAATGCGATGTGCTGTTCGAAGGAAAAAGATGGGAAAGGAGGAAAGCCAGAGTTAAGGTTATGTAGAAAGGACAAATGAATTTACCTTCATCTGCTTTTTCTCCTGCTATCTATCAGCAAAATACCCAAGACTTAAACAACTGCAGTAAGAAACTGTCTGTACCATTATTCAACCTCCAGAAGCATGAACTTGTATCTCAGATACTTCTAAATAACAGTTTCTTACAGAGCAGGGAAAGGAATTGCAGAGGAAGGTGTTAAGACAGAAAAAAATACATATTTTGCAGATCTTAGTTCCTTTATGAAACACAGGAGGCTTGTGCTGATAGATTACTGATTATTTCAAGCTGCTGTTCAGAGCAACAGAGGAGATTTCATGCAGATCATTCCGCAGGGAACATACAGCCTGCAACCCTGCCATGCAACTAGCACCAGATATTTTCCTTTCTGCCACTGTTAAGGAGAGCTCTGAGCACCCACAAAGGAAAGCATAATTTTCTAATATGTAAGGTATGTCTCCCTCCTCTCCACCCATCCCCAAATGAAGTAATTGTAGAGCAAATGTCACCCTATTCTTTCTCCCAATTGCTTTACATTTCTGTAAATCTAAAATTTTAATTTTAAAACTAAATGTGAGTCCCTCTGCATGTGGACTATATCACTGCTGGTCTTTCCAACTTTGTACACATAATCTTGCAAATCAGGCCCACTGAAATGCAGCAGCTGAACAGCTCTGCTCAAGAAAAAAAAAACAACAAATAAACAAAAAACAAAAAACCCCCCCCCAAAAAAACCCAACCAGGACTCTCTACTCAGAATGAGGGACTTAAAAGCAACCAAGGGTGTTGTTTTATCCTTTTCACCTCTTTTGTGAGACAATTCTATTACATTTTCCTTATATTCAACAATACAATGGATATGTAATAAAGGAAAGGAAATGGTACTTCCCTAGATTCAATATATCCAAAACATATATGCAATTGTCAAAGAGGAACCCATATTTTTGAAGGAACAGGTCCACAGCATGGGTTGCAGGCCCACTTCTCCTATTACTTCCTCTGTAGAAGGACTTCATCTTGCCAACAAAAATCTACAGATGACAGGAACTGAGCAAAAGTGGAAAAAGTTGACTGTCGAGAATAGCCCACTGGTACTTATGAATCTGGTGTAAAGAAAGAAAAAAAAAAAGGGGGGGGGGAGGGAGAGAAACAAACCTAAGACTTTTACCTGTTTGAGCAGGGCCAAAGAGACTCAAAGTGCCTAAGAAAAGCAAGGGCATGGTGTGGTCACCTTTCTTGGGCTTCAGGCAAACTCTTACCAAAGCCACTGGGAATGTGAATGCTGTCTTACTGAAAAATTCTTCAGGTTTCTTAATTTAAAGAAGTAATGGTAATTTTCACCAGTAGTATGAAAGGCATCACACAGAAGCCAGTCACCTTGATGGTCTGTGATGGTGCATGAATCTAAAATTTGTGTTCTGTTGGTGAATGTGGTGACCAGCATTCATTCAAAGGACACCACAGGAGACTTATTCCATTTCCAGACCCTGCCAGGACCTTGGCTTTACATTACCTACAATGCAGGTTGCAGCCTGCGCTGTCTCCCCAGCTGTATTGGCACGTGGTGACTTCCCCATGGCTTTGCCTGCCTTCTGCAGAACTGCTCTGGCATTGCCTGAATGTGTGGCACAGGACAGAGGAGCCCAGGTCCAGGGAAGCAGTGATTTGAGGGCTGCAGACAGTCTACCTGGAAGTTAGTGGGCTTTCTGGAAGGTACACTTCCATGCTTTTGGCAGGGAGGTTATTTGAGGCATTTGAATTCACAGCCATCTTCCTTCTAAAAGTGCTTAAAGAACTTACTGAAAGTGTAAAGTTTGGTATTAGATAGCTTTGGGGATTTCCATTGGGATATATTAATAACTTTAAATAAAGTTCATGGTCATTGTTATTATCTCATGAATGTGAAATCTCTTGGCAATATCAATAGAGTACACTGAAATGAAAACCCAGACCCAATAACATATTTTGGCTTCTAACATCCCACTTTTGCATGTCTGCACATCACATTTTGAGTGGAGAACAAAATAAAAAGACCTGTGACACCAGGGCTCTGAGCTCAGTGGCACTGGCACCCTCCAGCTGTGAGTAAACTCTGAGGTCTTTTTTCCTCTTCCCTCATTTCCCTGCAGTATCAAGAAGTTGAAAGTAACATTTTTGTCAGAGACCCAGTGCTCACCTCATGTGGAAAACTGAAGTTCTGGGGGCTGTCAGCCAACAGCAACAGCCCTGCAGAGAGCAGGGACTTCGTTCTGCTCTGGAGGCATCATCTCCTGTTTATTACTGAACTCTCAGCTTAGGAAGAGTTGGAAGCCAAGAGAGACCAGCATCTCTCAAGGCAGCCTGTTCTGTGCTTGCACAAAATATGGTACTGAATATACAGAATCATTGAATAGTTTGGGTTGAAATTCAACTTAAAGATCACCTTTCTCTTGTTGCCTAGAATTGAAAGAAGCTTTCCAAACAATATTAGAGTTGATAACAAAGAGCAGTTCTTTAATGAAAGCTTTCAGGTGTACATAATACAGATACGTACACCCATGGTACCAGATTATCAAGATTTCTCTAAGTTTAATTAATTAGTGCATCTAGCAAGTACATCCAATAGGAGAATGGTGACCCACCCTTGGGGCCTGCCCCTTGGAGTCTCTCCAGGAGGTTCTTTGCCCTATTTCTTGTTATGTCTCCCAAGGGCTGGTACAAAATAAGATGTCCCTATTAGAAATTTTTTTCTTGAAAATAAGTCTAAATAGAATTTCAAGAGTGTGACATATTGTGTGAGAAAGGGTTAGACACTGACCCAAAGTATGAGAAAGGGTAAGAAAGTGCTGGAAACCTTACAACTATATACTACAAATCTGAAAAGCTACAAATATATGAAAAAGCTAAAAAACTTTGGCATCGCTCCAACTCCCTGCCATGAGCAGGGACACCTTCTACTTTTCAGAGCTCGAAGTCCCACAGTCTCCTCATGACACACACACAGTGTAAAAGCTCTCACTTGAGGGACTGAGTTGCATGCCCACCTCTGAATTGGCATGATCTGAGGAAGAACAATGCCTGTTAACAGCCCATCTTTTAAATTGTACCTTAAGTTACTGGAATAAGCAGGGAGAAAGGGAATAATTAAGCAATTTTTTGAAAAAACACTGCAAACATCACATCTCCTGTATGCTTCAGCAATTTCATTTTTGTAGGAGACAAATCAATATTCTTCTCTGTGGAGTTAAAGATTCTCATTTGGTAAGGAAAAAGAGGGAATTCACCTTAAGGAAAACAATACATAATTCTTCAGAAGAAAAAAAAAAAAAAAACAGCAACTCAAACCTTCTTTTTGACTAGTTTCTGTTTTGTTAATAAAAACTAATGATGCTTGGAGGGAAGAGTTTTTCTGTATAGACAAATTTTCATAAACAAACTTGCTCCTTCCAACAGATTGAAGGAAAACGACAAAAAAAATGCTGAGAAAAAGCCTAAAGGAGAAAAACATTTTGGAAATGGTCTGGATCTCTCTCTCAACACTCAGTTACCTGAGCAACCACGGAGGAATAGTTCAGGACAACAGAATAAAACAATAACCAAAGAACACGTCCTTACTCTCTGCATGTGATTCAGTTTTGGCTATGTTTTGGGAGGGGTTTTCTTGGGGGTGGTGATGGGGATGTCACTCTTTACCCAATCCCTAGTCCCATTCATGCCCCTACCGTGTTGCAAATGCAATTGCTATGAAATACAGAAACAAACTCTAATGGCAAAGTTTACCTAAGTTCTCTTAATGTAAATAATCTGGAATTCCTAGTAGCCAAAGGAGTTCCCCACTGCTTCTAAAATGGTGGTTTGATTATATTTTATATAGATCCTCTTTAAGCGAGAGCTTGCTATTAAAATGTCTGTGCTGGTTGAGAGAACAGAAATTAAGGCAATAATAGAACAATGGTGTTTTGCTGACAGACAGGCAGAAAACAAAGCACCATGGTGTGACCTTGCTAACTGGCACACCCTATACACTGTCTCTGAGGACTCCCCAGTAAACATGACCTGGCACTAAACCATTGCCTCTTTGCTTTCCTAGTGGGCTCTCCTCACGTGGGAGACCCTAACTCTGCCTCATTTCATCACAGTAACTCAGGACATTTCGGTGATGTCACAACTTTCTTTCCCAGAGGAGTCACCAGAACCTACTCAGCCCAAAATATTTTACTGTTTGACCAATTCTCACAGCACACTTACAGCATGTCCGGGGCAGTTAATTAGAAGGACACATACTCCCTTTCCTCCCACAGATGAGAACACAGGCAGCTGACATAACTGCTCAATCACACAGCAATATATAAATAGCAGCATGACAATGAAAAGATCAAGTAGTCAACTCCTGGCCTTAATTTTTTTCTGAGTGCATCACTAATTGTCTCTTTAAAAAAAAGAGTCTTACAAAATTACAATAAAAATGCATTTCTAAACAATCATGACCCATCTGTGAAAGCTGCTGCTTTATGTTGCTTGCCTCAGTGGTAACAGAATGCCAGCTGAGAATCTTGCTGGTGGTGTCAGGTAGTTTCACTGAAAAAACAGGCTTCTTTTACAAAACTTCAGTGGAATGATAGCTCTTATCATGGAAAGAGAATTTCACAGGGCAGAAGAATAATGGTGAAATGCTTTGTGAGTGGCAGAATGAAATCCGGTCCCACAGGCAGTCAGGAAGGCAGCACTGGTGGGTGGTTATCAAGACAGTTTCATCAGACAGTTGAAGGCCATGCAAAGCTTTATAAATCAGCATGAAGAGTTTACAACTGACACACCACTGAACACAGAACACTAAAGACTTCTCCTGTTCTGAAAAGCTGATTTTTGGCAGCAGCTTTCCTGCAGTTTTTAGATTTTGCTTACAAGAGTTAAAGGGTGGAGACAGATAAAAATCAAATAACCCAGTCTCAAACTCAAGAAAGCATGAATTGAAATCTGTCTCCGTGACATAGAAATTATCTGTCACTGAAAATATTCCTCAGATAATAAAAGTCAGGATGTGAAACAGCCCAAGTACTTCAGGGGAACCAAAGCAATAAATCAGGGTGCTAGACAAGTGTGACATCCTCTGCTACCTGACAGACAATTCTGTCTGCCTGAGGTTGGACCACCCTGACAGGGTCCTTTACCCTGGTGAAAAACCAAGCAAAGACATCTGGCCAGAGATGAAGACCTGGGTCCTTGGTGTTCTGGCACCCACAGCAGTAGGACAGAAGATGAAAGGAGTGCCCCTCAAATCAACTTCACATGGAGTAAAACGACACCTGCAAATGACAACCGAAGGACTCAAGTCTCACAAGGAGATGAGCATGGTGTCTTCCTGCAAGCTCAAAATTTGACTCTAGTGGCCACTGCAACAATTCAGTTGTCAGCCTCATAAGTTTGGAAAGGAAAGAATTGACTAGGGCACCCAAACAGCATTTACAATTACATATTTCACTAGTCTAAAATTACTGAATAGCAATTGAAACTGGAAAAAACTAAAGCAACTGATCGATGGGAAAGCATACAGGAGCAGCTTTATTCTACACTAAAAAAATGACATTACGAAATGAACATTAATCACCACACCACCAAACAATGTCACAATCACCAAAGAGAAAAACTTCCTCTCTGCAACTTACTATCAAGTGGAGATAACATAAACAAGAAATCCACACAGACTAGGGATACAAGAACTAGAGATGGGGTCAAACACCTTGTCTATTTGTCACTAGCTGAAAACTACCAGAAGTATCAATAGGGCTGGACTCCACTTTCCAACACAAGTGCAATGAGGGAAAAGGAGCAACTATCCAGACAACATACATATATACATTTTTAGCAATACAGGCAAAATCTTCCACTGATAAATCCCCAAGGAGAAATCCACAAACAATTTTTTCACCTAAAATTCAAGAACTATTCCTTGTCAAACAATAAAGCAGGTTTTGCACACCCTCTGAAATATTTGCCTGGAGGGGTGGGGGAGGGAAGAGAGAGAGAGAGAGAGAGAGAGATGAGAGAGTTCTGATTGTAATAAACTGATTCTTGGAAAGTCTGACCCACCAGACAAGATAATTAGCAGCCAGGCCAGTAATTCTCTTTAGCCATGAAAGTACAGCTGTTAACTATTTCTGTAAAACAGGGATAAAACACTGAGATAAAGGATAACTGCAGTGTGGATTTTCTAAGTGATATTCCAACAGATCAATATTTTCTTCTTAAGTTTGACATGTCCTTCTGGCAACCAGCTGGTGATGTAATGTAAAATTTAAGATATCATCTACATGCAAAGAAATCCAAATGAAGAATATGACAATTATGGGGGAAAGTCCATAAGCTAGAAGACGTGCAAAATGTTTGAAAGCACAAATATAAGAAGTTCCCCTGTACAGCAAATCCTTAGGACAGTTTGGAAGTAAAACACAACAGATACTCACCTTAATGTGCTAATCACATGACACCAAGGGACAGAGACATTGCAGTAACAAATCTAGGATAAAACCATGAGAAATCCAAAAGAAATTCTGAAATGGTACTGAGAGGGCAATAAATGGCCAAAATTAAGAGAATTACTGTAAACTAAGCACCAAATGAAGCAATTTAAATTACAGAGCAATACAACAGGAGCATCATTCCTAAGCAGCAGAGATTTATGAGCAGACATCAGTGGGTGTATATTTTGGGTATTATGAACCACCTTCTCACTATTTAAAAAGCACTGTGGATTTCACAGTGACCTGAAACATTCTCAGGGCCAGAGGGAGCTTATGCTGATATATATCTCTGAGGACAACAGCATACAAGGGTGATGAACCCAGAGCAGCTTCTGCTAGCCAAGGCCATATTCCAGTGACTTTAAAGGAGTTCTGTTAAGTCTAGGCCACTTGAGGGGCTTCTTCCCATCTCCATTCTCCCCACTTTCAGACCCTGGGACTTCGCTGGACTGGGGGGATGTTGCTCATGGTGCAACAGGAGGCCATACATGGGAAGAAAAAAGTGAGCAGACTCCTCTTTTCACACTCAAACTCATCTCCACCCACCCTGCCTGGGTGGGTCCACATCAGGGTCTAAATTTTGTCCAGTGAAATTAACACAGGCTTTTGACAAGAAAAGTAATTGTCAGTAAACTTGAAAAAAGCAACTTCTAAAACACACCAACAAAAGCAGCAGTAACACAGTGACATTAATGACTGCATGATGGAACCGTTTATTTAGTGGCTACTTTAGACTTTGGCATATAGTTAAATCTCAGTGACAATAATCTAAGCACATTCCACACAGTGATTTAGTGGTTCATTAGCACGCCTTTTAATTTGAAATTCTTTTAGAGCTACATGCGCTTTCTAGTACTGTTTTGCTAGCTAAGAGCATCTTGTCTGAATTGCTGGATCAAATCTAGAAAAAATGCATAACAACCCAAAGCCATCACCATCTGGTGACTGTTCAACATCCTATACGGACACTAGCCTGTATCCAGCACTGGGTGAACAGCTGTCCACATAATAGCAGCCTACACAGTTGTCACTGGTTTGTAATCCCATTTCCAGACTTGACACTTGGGCAGAATACTAAAAGCTTGTCACCTTTTAGCTTGATCCTTCCCGGCATGCTTGGGAGGAACCCTCTCTCCCCTGCTCCTTTGCCTCACATTGTTGAGTGGCTGCTGGTGCATTCTGTGCTGGATTTCATTCACTAATACCTCCATTCTTGATCGTTTGAAAAGAACAAGCAAACAGCATTAACAAAAAAGAAATGCCCTTGGAAATCCAGTGTTGTGCAAATACACAGGGACTAAGACCCTGCTCTCTTTGCTGTTCAGGCTCCAGAAACACTAGTACTCCCCACAAAAGATGACTCCTTCACTTAAGCAAGAGTGGAACCAACTATTATTCGTGCCCAGTAGAAAAAGTATTTTGCTACCTCTAACATTAGGGAAAACAAAAATAGTAAGACTCTTCCCCTAGGTTCAGTGAGTAAGAAAAACAATAATTTTCATTGAAAATGGCTGACCCAGACATAAAATCTTACTAAAAGATTCCTGCAGGAACCTAAAAACTGTACACATTTGATTGGCAACAAATGTCAAAATAAAAAATAATAAAAAAAAAGATACACAGAATAAGGCAGGCTGTGGATTTCACTAACATCTGCGAGTTCACAGACAAGTAGCCAAGTTTACAAGCACAACAAATGAGTGGGACTTGGATGAGCCACAGTAAGTAATTGTGCATTGCTAGATCGAGCAAATACGAGGTAAAGGCTCATTAACTTACAACTTTCCCAAGGAGCTACAAACTAACACTAGTTACCCGGTATTTCCTAAGGGGCTCACACACACTCACTTAACTCTTCAGCTGAGGCCAGGAAACTCTCAAAGCCATGGATTTCCCCCAGGCACAGGACCCCTAAGCTGAGTGCTAATAACTAAGCCCACGTTCCCAGGCAGTAGCACCCTCCTTGTGGAAAATGCCTTCTCAGGAGCCACCACTGTGTGATGTGGCAGGGGAGCAAAGGCTGCTTGTGCCAGCCAGCTTGGTGACATTTGAATCCCTCCACTTGACCTGACAGAGCCCTCTGAATCTTTGACTGGTTGGAGCAGTTTTGAACTAAGACTGGGTGAGGGGGAGATGTTTGTGCTGATTTGGCACAGCCTGGTTTTTGGTAGCAGGGGAGAACCACAGGGGTGGCTTCTGTGAGAAGCTGCTAGAAGCTTCCACCATGGCCAACAGAGCCAGTCTTTTGATGGCTCTGAAGATGGACGTGCTGCTGGCCCAGACAGAGAGGTTGGTTACACCTCTCGGATGACATATTTAATAAAAAAATCACAACAGCACAGGCAGAGTTTTTTCCAGGGCTGGCATCCCGGCACAGCTATGGCTCAGCCTCGCCAGCCTGGCTGTCCCCAGCCAGCCGTGCCACGGGCAGAAGGGCAGGGCTGTGGTGGTGGCTTCTCCTTCCCAGTGCCCTGCACGAGGAGAGGCCGTGGTTAAACAGCGCCAGCTCTGCCACGGCCACCACGGCCTGAGCCATGGGGACAGGGCTGGCAGGGGGAACACGGCCAGTGACTGACTCCCTGATGGGAACCTCCACGGGATCAACCTCTCGGTGCTTTGGGATCCCTCAGGGATCTTTGAGCTGGTGGAACTTGTTGGCAGTGGCACCTACGGGCAGCACTTTTGCCTCTAGTCAGAGAGGAGGAGGAGGTGAGGACACGAGAGGGAAAACAGCACCAAGATCAGTGGGGGAAAAAAAGAGGGGGAGGAGGTGCTCCAAGTGCTGGAGCAGAAATTCCTCAGTGAGCTGTGGTGAGGACCATGGTGAAACAAACTGTAATGCATGAAATCCACGGGGGATGCAGAGATCCACTCACAGCCCATGGGAAAAGCGCTCATGTCAGAGCAGGAGCAGAGAAAGCTGAGATCCAGTGGGAGTCAGGAATGGAGAGAGAGGGCCCCTGCTTCCAGAGATGGAGAGAGCCCTCTCTTCCACACTAGAGCAGCCTATCCTGCACCCTGTGCACGAGTGACCCTCGCCACAACAGTTTGGGGAGACTGTTTCCTCCTTGGGAGGGATCCCACAGCACAGCAAAGACTCCTCTCTCTCTCTTAGCAAGCAGAAAATCTCAAGTGATGAACTGACCAAACACCCATGGCCTGTCTCCCTGCACTGTAAGTGTGAAAGAAGGAAGAGGCTGGGAGGGGAAAGGTGTTTTAAAGACTTATTTTGCTTCTCATTATCCTGCTCTGGCTCTGTTAATAATAAATTTACTTTATACCTTTAAATTTGAACCTGTTTTGCCTTTTAGAGCCTTCATTAATTTTTTCTTCCCCTCTCCTCTGCCCAACTATAGCAGAAGAGAGTGAGCAAATGACTTTTGTGGGTGCCTGGCATTTGGCCAGTATCAAACCATGACAATGTTCTCCAACAATTTTGCAGGGGTGACTGTCCAGTTTCTAGCTGGTTTAGTTTTTTCCTTAACAGCCTGCAAGAGCAAGGAGGAAACTACACTTAAAACCTCTGTGTTGAGATCTTTATAGCCAGCAAAATAAACTACAGGTGCTACAGCCTTCTATAGGCTTACACCATTAATGTGCTTCTCCATCAGGAATTTAGAAACATCCCTAGCAAGCTGCCAAAAGACCTCCTCTAGGCAAAGGATGGACATCCCAAATTCCTGCTCTTCTTGCCCCATGATCCATACTATCTCAGCATTTCCCAGCTATCATGCCAGTAATTTTCTTTGTTCTATATAAACATGACCAACATTTCTGTGTCCTCAAAAGAATAGCCATTCTAAGCAATGATCTAAACTAAACTTTCTACTTCATAAAAAAAGCCCTATGAAGATTGCTGGGAGGATAAAATATGATTAGTTTTCAAACACCAAGAAGAAACCAGCATCAAAAATCCTTTGGCAAGGTCTAGAAAATTAGATACTTAAAGTGAACCAGAAATGACCAAACTTATCAATTACACATTCTGCCACATAACGTACTTAGCTAAATTTTGGTTTTTGTGTGAAAACAGACAGGGTTTTGCCTATTTGGCCTGTTGCCTTATAACAGAATTACTCCCTTTGCATCATGAAAGTTAATTACACCAACTACAGAAATAGAGTAGAGAATCAGGACTGTTTTTTTTTGTTCTGTGCATGTCTACCTATGTTAATATCCATCTCTGTGCATGCACACCCATGAACATGCAAGCTACACTGAGATAAAACATGAACAGAACAATGAGGCTTTGATAATCTTTAATACACTTCTGTTATAGACAACCTTTCAGCTTAAATATAAGCTTAAACTTGAATCTCTCACATACATACAGTTATATACTTATTTATAGCTACAGCAATAGGGAGGCTTCTTGGAAAAGTAGAACATCTTTGGAAAAAGTGGGTGGTGATAATGCAAAACAGAATTTGCTTTTCAACTTTACTGGCATCTCTGGTATATGAAAATTGAACTTGAATCTCCTTTTTCAGCCCAGTGGATTTCTTTGAATCATGTGTCATAATCCTGTCTGCAGGAATTTTTATTTGCCCTATCCCCCAGTCATCCTTTAGGAGGTTGGCTTCATTCTGGCCATCAGAAAATTGCAGAAGGAATGGAAATGGGCTCCTTCCTTGTTTGCGTTCTCATACAAGAAAAAGACCAACAAAAAGCAGGCAGTTCTGGGTGTGAAGATAAGTTCTGAGTCGCCTTGCCCCACACTGAGTGAAGATCTCTGAACTCTGTGACTGCTGGAAATAATGGGACACCATCTCAGAGCAGAGGGTGCCTTAGAAAACACAGAATCCCCCACACCTTATAGTATTTGTGGATTAATTTTTTCTTTCGTTTCATCATCCAGAGCACGGGAACAAGTTCACTGTTGGCAAACTCCATCACCTGGAAACCTAGTCACTCGAATTCATTAATTGCCAAAAGGGCAAAAGGGAAGCAGATGCTTGAGAACAGGCCACGTGATGCTGGGCTGACCCCAGGAATGCTGTGTTGTGTGGACAAGCACAGCAGTGTCAGACAAAGAACAGAACATGGCCTGTTTGCAGAACATGTATACTTGATTAGAACTGTGTAAAGTTTGGTGGCAAACATGCTGCAGCTTACCCAGCTACATCTTCAAGACTGTTCTTCTAAGCCTTCCACCTGCAAGGGTCTTTGGAGAGAATTCACACACTCTGTGTTATAAGCAAAGAGCAACTTCAGATGTTTGTTGTGCATAGTTATACAGCTTCTAATAGCTAGTAACACATGACAAATGGTGATTTTAATGTGTAAATCATGCCATGGGTATTTTGCATGCCATACTCCTATATGTAACTACACAGACTATTTAAAAGCTATTTTCATGTACCCCTCTCTTGTTCCCCTCAGCTCACAGTAACTGCAAGACAAATACAGCTGCATCTGTCTCCTCACAGGGAAGGTGACAGGAAATGGGAAACAATGACAGCCCAGGCCTGACTCTCAGCTTGCTAACCACTGCAAACTGTAAAATTGCCTTTCACTGCAGTCAGCACAAGGCCTGCCACTTTCTTCAGCAGCCCCAGAGCCTGACCTCTGCACAGGATTTCCTTGGCTTTATCGAGCCACTTACATCATATCAGCCATGCTAATTTTTTGACAACAACTCTAAAATACCGAAGGCGAATTTCAATATTTAACACTACATTAGAAAGGTTCAGCAAATATTACGAACATGGAACAGGCCACCTGTGCCTGCCTTGTGTAGGCAGAGACTTTATAAAAGCAGCTTATACTTGGGCAGGCTATGCAAACTGTTTGGCAGCTAAAGAATTCTGCTGACCTCTTCTTTAAGTTAGCTGCAGACTTACAGGGAGATTTATAAAACATCTCTTCCTCTAATATGTCCAGTTTATAATCAAGTAACTCGCTCATGGTGCATCCAAGTCAGTCAGGCATGAAATGCTTTCTGTAGATAAGGCAGACAAAACTGCTGTACTCATTTCTGTTCCTGGACCTTAGTGGAGCTGTTGGGATCTTGCATGTTAAGACAGGCAAAGAGAGCACTTGAAGAATGGGGTTAAAACTAAGTCAGCCTTTCTGTTCTCTCTCAATGATTTTCAGTCGATTCGAGTCTGCTATTGTCAGCTCAGCACAGATCAGATTCACTGTGAAGTTTGCTTTTTCTCTGCCTCTTGCATTACAGCCACTACCAAGGACTTTGCAGAGCTAGAACCACTTGCCCCTTGTGTTCAGGCAAAAGAGACCCAGCAGCGCTGCTTCCCTGACATAGCAATGCCCATAGAAGCAAAGCCTTGGCTGTGTCATTGAAATTAATAATTATGAGTTGCTAGATGTGCAATGAAAAGACCTCCTGAAAAAGAGGGATCCAACTATGGTTTCACCTTGGGAGCAGCTGTACTGCAGTCTGGAAACCTTGCATGTTGTACTGATGATCTGGTGTGCTCATCTCTGGGGCCTTGCACACACTCAGAAGAAGGACGAGGTCCTTAACATAAAGTTGGCAAAACAAAATCTGGGTTTCCACACAGCTGTGAGGGTGGTGAGGAACTGAAAGAGGTTGCCCAGAGAAGCTGCAGATGACCCATCCCTGGAAGTGTTCAAGGCCAGGTTGGATGGGGCTTTGAGCAACCTGGTTCAGTGAGAGGTGTCTCTGCCCATAGCAGGGAAGTTGGAACTCTATGATCTTTAAAGGTTTCTGTCAACCCAAACCATTCCATGATCCTCTGGAAGAAAAGGGAGGAGACACAGAAGCACACAGACCACCAACTGCAATGTTTCATCTACAGTGGCAGAGTGGCAGCATGACATATGTTATCATGACTGTGGTGATAAAAATATACCTGGAGGATATAGAAGTTATGTCATGCTGTCAAAAATCTCTGCGGGCCCAGTAACTAAGCAACATCTAAACCTTTGCTTTCCTCATTAGGGTAGTGCAAACCCATTAATTTTGCTTGGACTGACAAGGGTCAGAATTTAACCCATTATTTCTGAGCTGGCATTTTTTTCCCCCGGTGCTGGTAGAAGTCACACATGATTATCCCTCACAGGGTACCAATAGCCAGGTAAACACCTAGAAGAACCCAATATTAATGACCCAGCCCTTCATTCCCAGTTCTAACCATATGGGAACAAAAATCGTTAGATCTTTGTTAAAAATAGTTAGATCTTTTGTATGTTAAAAAAATAAGCTTATTTTCATACACATCTCTGCCATTTCCGTGTAGAACAACCCTGGCTATATCATCTACATGACTCTTTTGTTTTCTCTCCCTGCCCTATACCACTGGGGCTATGTCTGCATAACTCCCTCCAATCCACTTTTTCACAGTTGTTTTGTAAATCCGAATAAAAATGGAATCAAAACAAAGCAAAACTGAAATGGAAGCAGCAAAATGCTTTCCAGGCATCCCCAGGTGTTTCACTAATTTAATACACACCCTGCCTTCAGTTTTTCTGTTTCAGCCCCATTCAACTAAACATCCATACTAGGATACAATCCAAAGAAGTGCTTACATGTTATTTAAATACAGATGGTTTAAATACTTTTCTGAATTAAACTCTTTAACTATCAGCTTTTCAGAGCAGAAAGAACACTTTAATTTTGGGTTACAAAGAATTGAAAAATCAGATGGAAGCCATGCTCTTCATGGCTGCATTAGTAGCTTGCTGAGAACACACACAAACCCAGAAATATCTTCTCACTTCCTCTTAAGTTTGTGCATTGGATCTTAAAGAAGAAGCAGACAACAGAAAATGCTTATAAATCTCATCAGACAGACCACTAGGCATGTGCTCAGAGAAAATCCATGGACCTGCCATTTCCGGGAGAGAATTACAATCATTCAATGTCAGAGTTTTCACTTGTACAACAGGAAAAGTGCTGCTCAATTCATCCTAGGAGACATTAATATGATTTGTTGCTTATCCAGTGCTGAGGTAAGGGTCCTTTTTACTCCAATATTAAAATAACCAGGACCTCTTCCCCTCCCTCCACCCCCCCATGTCTCCAAGTGTCATTCCTGGTCTCTTACTGTGGGTGGACCACCTCATCCTGACAATAACTGAATGCAGCTTCCACCAGGGTCTGTGAGCAACACTCCTACAGAAGGCAAAGAGGTCACCACAAAACAACCACACATGACCCATAAGGGCTTCATGGACCCTGCAGTGCTCCCTGATTTAAGAGGTGGTCAGCATTTTCTGAGTTAGGAGTTGCATTTTCCCTCCCTTTCCTTCCAATCATTTAATTAAATCTTTTGTGAAACAAAAACAACAACACCCCTCCCACACTCTCATGTTCCATTGCCACGGCAGAAATCATGGCACCTTTTGCTCAGGCAGCCTCCTCCCTCCCAGCTGTGCACCAAGTGGACTAAAACCCACAGAGCAGCAAGAACACGTGCATATCCTATCATGCACATAGGTACACACAGTCCTTGAGCACAGGACTCTGATGGTGGCAGCATGTTTTGTGTCATTTTAATGACGCACAGCCCTGCTAGCTTCACCCCCCTCCCCCCCAAGGCTTTACGTAGGAGGCAGAGTTATATAATAAAATTCCTGTTTCTGCAGCATTTGCCCCATACCAACACAGAAATGCAGGCTTTATTATTCTTCCCAAGTGGCAGGCACTGAATTATAAGTGTTTTAACCCTCTTTGCACTAAACCCACAGATTGATTTCTGACTGGCAACAGCAGGAGAAACAGCCACTGATCATTTCTGCTCTCTCCACTTGTGAGGCTGATTCTTGGCCTTTGAGATACATTTTTATCAGCTCATAAACGCCTGCTTATTAAGGACCAAATTTATTTCCTGGGGAAACTTTTGCTCACCGTGCACGAGTTGGGTCCAGGACTAATGTGCCTCAGCCTTAGGACAGAACTACTTGACCTGGTTTTACATTGTGGCTGCATTGAGAAGGATGGAGCTCATGCTGCAAAAAAGGGCAGAGGTACAACTGCATTGGGCTGCTCTGCCAACCACAGGGTCTCTGTAAAGCCAAGACTGCAGATATGTGATGGATACTGAAAGGGGAACCAAGGGCAATGACCTCTGACACCTTGACCACGTGCTGGCAGGACACATCTCCCCTTGCAGCAAGGAGCTGGGTTTCTAGTCACTGTTTTTGAATACCAGGGCACCAATTTGCTTTTCAGGACCCTGCTTTCTATTACTCAGGTGTGCAGGCATTTTGGAAAAGCTGTTAAGCCAAATGTGGACTGAAATCTCACCAAGAGACAAGTAAGGGGCCAACACAACTTACTGGTGTCTCTTCCACCAAACCAAGGAAGGGTCTGTCTATAATGGAAGAGTCATCCACACCCAGCCAGCATGATGATGACCACCCAGAAAGAGAAGGCCTCTTACATTGCCAGATTTACACTCTTCCAGCCAAAGCACTGAAGACACTAAGAGGAAGGTCTCTAAAGCAGATGCTGTTAAGCTTATGTGGGAGTGTTTCTGAACAGGAAAGCATTTACAGTTAATTAACAAATAACCCTACCTGGGGTACCAGAGCTCCCACAGACAATTTGGAAAGGGATCAGGTTCTTGGGAACATGCACACTATTAGCACAGTCCCAAGAAGAAGATGTCTTGACAGGTCCCTCTAGTGCCCGGCACCAATGACCAAAGCCCAGCCCAGGACAGCTGGGCAAGGCAGCACGTGTGTGCTCCACACAGCTTCCCTGCCCGTGCCACAGAGCAGAACCTTTGGCACGCTCCACAGTGATGCCCTGGACCCCCAACCCTTCCATGCCTAGGAAAGTAAATTGCCACCTGAGGTACATCCCATCTGACACCCGTCCTTCCAAATCTCCTTCCTACAGAGTGGGCACTGCCAGAGCCTTCCCTCCACCTTTCCTTGCTGGGGCAATCCCTCCAGGCCTGTGAGCAAGGGGAGCAGGGTTTGGCCCCTCAGTGAGGTACTTTGCAGAGAAAGCGAGCCACCAGCAGGAGCATGCCCAGGAACAGCACCTGAATTCTGCAGGCTTCAGAACAGCATTAAGTCCCAGCATTGAGCATCTGTGTATCATTTCCACAATTAAAATTCTCAGCAGCTTTCTTACCAGAGAACACAGCTGTCACCACTTTAACTGTATTCGTTCATCAACACTGACTGACCTTCATTCACAATCTCCCTGAGCAATTATTTCCAGCTACCTGCCTGTGGTGGCCTTGAAACACCCAGCAGCCCAATTCTGGGAAACAGATACCTCTGGAGCCATTTATTCACACGGAGCTGTGAACACGATACATAATCTTTCCAATAATCTGCACTGACTAAGGCCTGCTGAGTCACTATCTTTATTTTTCTGTAGGCATAAATTTTCACAGCCCACCGTGAGTGCAGTGTAAGCAGTTCCACAGCAGTGCAGACCAAAGGAATAATCCTAACATGAAGGAATGAGGGGCTCTTCATCATCGTGACCTGGCTGCCTAAAAACAAGGAGGAATTGAGGATAAAACCATCTTCCCCCAGCCCTGCCCCACTCACACTGACTGACCTGGTCAGCATTGCTGCCTCCTCCTCCCTCCAGGAGGGATAATGGGGACCATGATCCCTTGTTGGTTAGTCATGTCCCAGGCCATTTGTGCTGCTAGTTAATGGAGCTTCATCTGCTTGTCTTGGATTGTGTGCTATAAATGCACCTTTTGCTTTTGTCAGCAACCTAAGATAACCAAGTTTGCAGCAGCACAGAACTCCAAAGAAATTCTGCATTCTTAAATCAAGTTATAGGTGGAGTTGTGAAAGGTTCTGCTCACCTCTTATTCTGATTATTTGGTTTCATTACCTAAACGAGTTCTGTTAGGGAAAGGAAACTTTTTTTTTTTTAAACTACAAACATGAATTCTGCCCTTTCTCATTCCACAGCTTCCCTCACAAGCATACATTTAAATAAAAGGTGTTGGGGTTTTTTCCTCCCCGAGTCATGCCACAGGAGACAGACTGAAACTGGGGAACAGAGAGCAGAAGAAATGAGGATCTGACCTTTTCCTATAAACCAGCTTGGGAGGCACAGGGGCCGCTCAAGAAGGTTTTTTCCCCCTGTGAAGCTTCAGGCAGCCACAGGAATGTATCTCTAGGAACAGGCTGGCTACATAAACGGGATAGAACAAGTTCAGAGCAGCGTTGCAGCTTGCTCTGACACCACGTCAAAGTGGTGAGAGGGAGAGTTTTAGGTACAGAGGCAAGCAGGGGCTGTGGGGCTGCTGCACTGCACCCTCCACATCAGCAAGGCAGTGATGGGGCTTGCCAAAGAAGGGGCACAGCTGCAGAAAGCAGAGTGTCAGATGGCTCTGGTGGCTGCTGCATCTCAAATCCGTGTGTTGGAGCGCTGCTTCTTGCTGCCAAGGCTTGGCTGTGGTCATGAAGGAGCTTGGGCAGGGCTAGGATCAGGCTGAGACATGAAGCTGTGTACCTCAACAAGCAGGGCTGGGATAGCAACGTTTCCACTTTCTAATGATAAGTCTTATGAACTCTGGGTAAGAGCAAGATCGCTGTGTGGGTGGACTGATGTTGAAATGAACTTGGGTTTAATCACATAGTTGTTTTCTGTCTGCTTTAACAGGGTCTGCTTCCTCCAAGGATAGTTCTTGCCTGGACTTGAACAATAATTGAAATTAAGGTAGGATGTGAAACTAAAGCACGACTGTTGCTCCTGAAGAACTACAACCGTGAGTATCCCCCTGTGGAACATCTTGATCCCATTTGGTGCAGCTTAGCTCAAAGGAGGAAAAGCATAAATCACGCTTCTGAGTGGGCCCTGAAACCATCAACTGGCTAAATTCTTATTAACAGTTGTAATTTCTGTCATGTACAGCTAATCAACTCAGATTTTTTTTTTCCTATTTGAAGCAGTATTTTAAATAGATTTGCTACTCTAACATTTTACTGTAGCAGTTCAGATTTACTTTGGGGTTTGGTTAATTTTTTATTGTTGTTTTTTACATGTATGTGGGGTTTGGGTTTTTTTGCTGAAGAACTGGCGAGTGCAGTTTAACCTGCTAAGAGGACACAGTCACTACTGAGTTTGGCCAGGGCTGGGACCATTGTGCAAGGACAGCAGCTGTCATCCATCATTCTCTCCTGGGATGCCAAACCTCAGCACTTATTAGCCAGGTCAAACTGAATGTATGCACTGCCAGTGAGCAGTGGTTTATGGCACAGAGCTCATTCTAGAACACTAGCTTTATACTGTCATAGCTTCCACAGAGGTAACATGGTTAGAAAACAGAGCAAGTGCAAGGTGAATCAAAACCAGCAGCTCTTAGATGGAGCCCAGTGGAATGGTTTTTCCTCTCAGTCATGCTAGAGAGGCTCTGGAGCATCCGTGTACAACAGGCCCCTGCAGATATGGACTTACACTGGTACCAGTGACTTTCAACTTGATCCAGGTGTTTAAAACACCCTCCAGGAAGATATATTTGTATTCATTCTACAAATCCCATTGATGATACAACCTGGTGCACCAAGAATCTTAATGACATGTCCAAACATATAAAAGCCAGTGGAGAGAACATAAGGAATACTGAGTCTCTCGCAGAAGAGAGGAGACATGGTCTGAACTTTCTACACTGTTGTGGTTTTTTATATGGGATGTACATAGAAGAGACTAACAAACAGTACATTTTTATTATCTTAGCTCTTCCTATGCTGAGAGCAAATCTAGTAGTTCAAATATTTTTTCTTTCAATTTACAAATTCTTAAGATCTGATAAAACAGTATATATTTGTAGTTGTAAGGAATACAGAGAGATTTTTTTTCTTTCCTTTTAAAAGGATGACAAAATTTCCTGTTGGAAACATATTTGTGTGCAAATACCTTTATCCTTCCATAGTTAATCTACAGGAAAGAAGTAGGGAACATACGTAATGAACACAACTGTAATCAGCATAAAATAATGGGAATAATAAAAATTAAAATAATACAAAAAAATAAAAATGCCTTAGAAATGCTATTGGTAACAATGTACTCTTTCAGATTTTTGCATGCTTTTCTTGCAGCTTAGATTATAATTGCTCTCTCTGTACATTCAGGAAGCTGGGACCAAACTCTTCCTCAGTATAATTCCCCTTCAATTGATCAGGATTAATTTAGCCTAGTGCCTCAAAATCACAGTTGGTTTCTTTCTCAGATAAAGCAGAATATATATTATGAAACTGAAGAACAAGACAGAGCAGAACTAAGCAACTTGAAAAACAAGGCATGTCATCTTTCTGACTTTATTCAGGCAAAACTCCAACTGAGTTATACCTCAAGGTAGTGAGCTTTTTCCTTTTTAAGACCCATGCTGTATGCCTTTTATTTTTTTTTCTCCCTGTTTCACATTTGCTAGTCGTACAATTAGCATTTATAAGCTCTATAAAGGAAACACAGAAGAAAAATTTCTGGCTGCTTGACACAGTGAAATTGTTGATTCACAACTTTTGTAACTGCAGACATACTGCACAGAGACAGCCAAATACAATGTAGTAACACTTGCCACAAAACACTAATTGGCAGGCAACTTTGGGCAGGTGCTACTTCCAAAACAGACTAATTATTATTTTACTACTTATTATGACGACTTACTTTGCAAAAAACAGTTCACAAGTTTTCGTGTCAACTGTGTCCTCCCTAAAGACTGTGGTTTTCACCTCATCTTCTTTTTGTCTTATTTACTGGCTTCACTTTTTCTATAGTCATATAATAATTTAGGTCAGAAAAGGTTAAGATCATGTTACATATTTGGAGTTTACTAATTTACCAGAACTGCAAGAATTTAAAAAGCCTCTAAGTACTAGAACTGTCTTCACAGTTGTGTGAGGATAACCTACTCACAGGAATGTGTTTCAAAGAAAAAAAAAATCAAAATAATCATAAGCAAAAGAACAAAATCCCCAAACAACTCATTAAATAGCTTACAGACTTCAAAAGAATTGTTCAATTAAGAATAGAAAGGTGTCCCATGCCTTTTGTTTTTTTTTTTACTTCTTCCTGATGTAAAACCAGATAACAAAAAAACTTTAAATACAAAAGATAGCCATCAGGTTTTTAAGAAGTTATGCTGAAATAAACATCTCTGAAAATTCCTTTTCCCCAAGCAATCTCTTTTCAGTGCAATATAGCAATTTCCCCTTCTACTGTGAGAAGGAAATACACACTTTCAAACTCACACAAAGTAAGTTCTCACTGGAGGAATCATGATGAAAACTGAGACCCCAGGAGGCGAGCAGTGACACAGAGGGAAGAACAGAAAAGGACTTGGGGCAATGACTGCTCTCTGCTACCATGTAAGCAGGTTTGGGCTGAAGCAGATAAAGCCACAAATCTACACAAACTTGTGCCAGTGTTAAGACAGACAGCAGGGGCAGAGAGGAACCAGCTCTACCTTAGAGCAAGCACATCCCCACCCTGGGAGGGCAAAGCCTCAGCAGGAAGGGCTTTAACACCATGATGCTCCTGGCTTGATACAAGTACACACCAAACTCTGGCAGATCACATTCCACCCCTGCTCTAATAACAGGGCATGCATTTGCCATTTCACCTACACAGAAGCCTACACGGCAGCACCTGCATTGTGCAGTCCCAGAGGTGGGCAGCATGTGCCCTTCCCACCTCAATAAACATATCATGAGCATAACAAGCCCTTCTGGAATGGGGCTGAAGTTTGTTTAAATAATCACTCCTTCGATCAGATTTACATTTCCCACACTAACCTTCCCCTAGTTTACTGCCACGTGCCTTTCTGGGAAAAGGGAAATTTGGCTTTGAAGGGCCGCTCTAAAAAAATCTAAGGAGTAGTAAAGTCACAGCAGAAGCCACGACAACAAAGGGCTCAGCTGAAGTGACTGCCCCCATAGGAAAAAAAAAAATAGCCTTTAGGTAGCTGTCCATTGAGGTTTGCTGCATGAGCATAAGGAACAGGCCAGGAAGCCACAGAACATAAAGAATTCCTGCTGTGTTTCCCCCGGTGTTTCTCCTTGAAATTCAAATGTGTGCATGAAAACAGCTTCTGAAGGCATTAGCTTTTCACATCTGGAGACACAGGTTCAGTTGTGCATTAGCCCACACATCTCCATTTCTTCACTAAAGAAAAAAGTGTATCCAGAGGCATGCAGGTATTCAGGGGAACCCCATAATTAAAGGGAAAATAATGCACGTTCACTTCCAAACAGATAAAATCTGACTACAGGTTGTCAGCATCTTGCATGTTTTCTTGAGAACTACTCACAGGCTGTAAAAGTCCTCTGGGTTTTGGAACAACTCTTTTGAGCATAAGAATATAAAACATAGAGAAGTCTGGATGAGTATTTAGGAGATGTCAAGTCATGCTTAGGGCACAAAACCCCTTAACTCACAGGTACCAAAAAGAGGAGTTCCCATATTCTCTTTCCACCTACTGTCTCTAACAACTCCCACCCACAAAGACTCCTCTGTGTTGCACTGATCCTTGTCATTCCTGCCAGTTAGCCATTTTAATATGTTAATAGGGTACAAAAGGGGTGGGCAGCAGGAAAGCTACATGTATTTCCAGTGGTTTAGGGATTTTTAATAAAATAAACAAAAACAATCTCCTGAGACAGCTTAACAATTGACAAAACAGTGAGGGAATAGACACCAGAAGCTGAAAATTGTGGGTAATAAAAGCCACACACAGAAAAGTATTTTTCTTTCCAGGTTTTGCAGCAAGCTCCCTCTGAGCCTTTCAGAAAAGGTTTGAGACCAACAGGAAAAAGCTGCTTGCTGTGCAACTGCAGAAAACTGGGGAACTGTGTGTGCAGACCAAAACCAGGAATGGGTTCAGTCAGGGATTAAAACAAGATAATAGACTACAGATTCCTTTTGCTGTCCTTAGAATTGTTTCTAAACATGAAGGTCTTGGAGGAATTTCCTTGGCCACTGATTATCAGGAGCTGGAAGGCTTAAAGGCAAGATACAAGGAAGATTGCTCTCTGCCCACTACCAAAAATCAGGTTAAATACAACCTGCCACAAAACCATTCCAGAAGACACTGCTTTTAACTGGTTCTGTCCCAACCAGCAAGGCCAGGCCTGCAATAGCCAACTTGTTCTGTTTCCAGAACACTGTTATTTTCCGAGCATTGATCAGAGCTGGACACAACCCCAGCTGACCTCTTTGTGCAAAGCTGACTATTTCACCACTGAGCCTCTTGGAGAAGCTTTCACATGACTATGCCACAAACATTTGAACATACTGTCAAATATTTATTATATGCTTGGGTTTGTGTTATATTTGGGCACCACCACAGTCCTTGAGCTCCAGGGGAGGTTTCCTCACACTGAGGGTTCAGCTGGACTAAGCACTTCAAAGACTCCTCCTGGAAGGTTTCCCAGTTCATCTATGAACACTTGATTGACAAAACCAATGTTGGATTTCTTTTAAGGGTTGGTAATCAAGCTTCTCAGCCTCTGTCCCAGACCATTAGCACTGTCATCATTTGGTACAGCAGCAGGACCCCAAGGTGCTCTGTTCTTAACACTCCCAACTATGGCAAACCAACCCTGGTACAAATTTGCAGTTTCTTTGCTTCCTATTTAACATATTTATTAAACCTGCAGTGTGACTATGAGACTCACCCCTTGTTTATCAGCTTTCCATAACAGCCTCCTCTGAAAAACTTCAACAAAAGCCTTTAGGAGTGTAAATAAGTTACAGAACATATAACATTTCTCCCATTGAGCACTACCTTAACTTCTTGAAATAATTCTATTATGTTAGAAGAAGTTTACACCTAGAGACAGTTATACTGGTTTGCACCTCAGGTACTTTATAATGACATCTATAATGACTTTCTCAACAATTTTCTTAGGCACTTAAGTAAGGGTCATGAGTTTATAATTCCCTGGATCACCCTTATCATCTCTCCCACCTCAATAAAAAGAGCACTGGCAATCTTCCAGATTCTTATTATAGCTGTAACGATAAATTAAATCACATTTATTTTGGGATTGTTTTTTCCTAGGAGGTAATTCAACTAATACTAAAGAAATTAACTGCTGACTTAATAGATTAATGTAGTACAAATATTATAATATTAATACTCTATATTTACATATTCATGTCAGTCAATCCCAAACTGCTTTAACAACAAAGCCACTATCTTTATTTCCATTTTGAAGACCAGGAAAATGAATCGCAGACAAGAGCATTACGTGGCAAAGTTACAAGCAGAGTCCAAGTCTCATATTTGTATCACTGCCTGCTAAATCATGAGATTCAATGAGGGCTTTATTAAGTATAAAAGTATCTCTACTCCTGCCAACTCTTTACCGAAAGGTAACGTTAAGCTCACCAGGTATTCCAATGTAAAAAGTATTTTATATTCTAATTTTCTCTTCTTAATTGTTCCTTGAGCCTCCAGAGCTATACAGGCTCATCAGATCTCTAGAGGATTTCTAATACAATTCTGGAAGAAAATTACCCTTTTTTTTTTTTAATGTAGTTGTCCTTTTAGCTTCCTTTCATTCATCTTGGTCTTTAGCTTTCCTACAAAAGCATACATTTCACTACCTGCATGATTCATAGTGAGCTTATTTTCCCCTCTCCAACTATTGCTCTGCATTATTTCTCACTATTGAGGTCTCTTCTCATTTAAGCATTTTTTTTCCTGTCCTTATACTCCTTTCTCTGCCATTACACTATAAAAATAAGTGTCATCATTGTGTTTGACTCTTCTATTTGTACAAGCATCTAATCACATTCAGTAACACCAAGTTGATGGATTCAGAGATACCCTGCAGTCATCAGCAGTTCCATGCAGTAAACAATTAGGTTCTTAATTTTTTTCAGGACGAGATCCTCAAAATGGACCAAAATAGAGCTGTTCAGTGCAGCCACAGACTAGGAGCAAAACCAGTCTTCCCCATATTAAGCCAAAGGAGTACTCCACCTTGTTTCAGGCCCTTTTTATTTGTTTCCTCAGTCTTGTTTCCTAATGACAACCTGATGATTCTTCCACTCCTCTTCCCTGAAAAAAACACTTCCTTGATGCTAGGTATCACATTAACATTAGTAACTTCAGTGTACATAGCATCCGTTACCTAAAAGAATCCCAGGGAGTTTTGGAAATCCCACACAGACTCATTGACTGAAGCAACTCACCCATGAATGGGAGGAGGATATGCAGCAGCTGTTCATCAACACACAAACACTGAGCACAACAGTAAAAACATTTCAGATTGACAAGGTACAAGAAGTTAGGTGAGTAAAATATAACTCTTGCACCTGGGTTAGATATTACTGTTAACACCCTTTTCCTAGTAGAAGTGTCATGGCATAACTACTAATGATATTTTTCAAATTCTTGGGTAAACACTTCATCCAAAATACACAAGGTGAAATTTCAGCTCTTGCTTCAGTATTTGTGTACTGAAAGAGAAACAGGGAGGGAGGCTCAGCTTGAAAGCTCGCACGGTGTGGCAAAAATGAGAGCTAGCTCTACAGCTAACATCATGGTCTTCCTTGGAAAAGTTTCCAAGCAGCAGTATAGAATCATGGAATCACGAAGTTTGGAAAAAACCTTATAGATAATCAAATTCAACCATCAAACCAGCACCTTCACCATTAAACTATGCCCTCAAGTGCCATATCTAAACATTTTTTGAAAACTTCCAGAGACAGTGAATCCACCACCTCCCTGGGCAGCCTGTTCCAATGCTTTACAACCCTTTCTGTGAAGAAATTTTTCCTATATTCAACATAAGCCTCTCCTGGCACAACTCGAGGCCATTTTTCCCAATCCTTTCATTTGTTACCTGGGAGAAAAAGCCACTCCCCACCTGGCTACAGGGTCACTTTCAGGGAGCTGTAGAGCACCATAAGGTCTTTTCCTGAGCCTCCTTTTCTCCAGACTAAACACCCTCGGCTCTCTCAGCTGCTCCTTATAGGACCTGTGCTCCAGACTCTTCCCCAGCTCCATTTCCCTTCTCTGGACACTCTGCAGCACCTCTGTGTCTTTCTTGCAGTGAGGGGCCCAGAACAGGACACAGCACTCGAGGTGTGACCTCACCTGTGCTGATACAGGGGGACAATCCCTGCCCTGCTGCTGCTGGCCACGCTATTGCTGATCCAGGCCAGGATGCCACTGGCCTTCCTGGCCACCTGGGCACAGCTGGGCTCATGTTAGCAGCAGCATGAAACAAGCATCCCCAGAAATCCATTTCAGTGGGCCCCTGTCAGACAGGGCTGCAGACCTGCCGTGGTCCTGTGGCCAATGCACAGGATCTCAGGATACACACACTCACTCATAAGCACATTTTGGCTTACTTGGGACAGCTGACCAAGTCATTTGCCCCATGGACAGCTGCATGTCTTATAGCCCATCCTGGCTTGTAACAACCACCCCATTTTTAAGACAGCAGACACCAGATTCAGTATCCCTAAGACATCAGGCTGCAAACCATAGATGCAAAAGCTACCATGAGAGCTCTGCCACTCATACAGCAGAAGTCAGTGGATAACTCAGGGTGGCATCCTAAGTTATCCTAAGGTAAATCACCTCAACTTACATGTCAGACCACTAAGGTGTATAAGTAATGTTGAAGTTCTCTCAAGATGCAGATCAGTCCTAGATCAGGAGCACACAAGAGCAGTTCCATTCTGCTCCCTCCTGTACCTTTCTTAGAGGCAGACATTTCATATAAGCTATCATTTCCCTTTATTCTTCATCAGACAGCTAACAATACCTCGGCATGGAATCAAGGCATTTAAGCTGTCGGTACCTCAGTATCAAGCTTTGTAGGAGTCATGGTTTTCAGTAAAATCATCACTTTTCCCTCTCCCTCTACAATTAGTCATATTAGTATCTCCCCACCAAACAGTGACCTGCCCAGTCTAGTAACTTAAAAGATGAGAGAGTGCAGTGTAACCACAGTACAGTACTTCAAAGTACTGTGTAACCACATTATTTTATGAGGATAACTACTGGAAGACATGAAACTAGCTGCTGAAGGGGGCCGGACACATTTACTCCTAGAAAGAAAACAGCCTTCCTCTTGAATATCCCAGAAAACTAAAACCAAGTTGGTTTCAAAACATCATTTGTCCTTACCCTTTCCTAAAGACTATGTCCTCTATCATTTACAGCCTGTTGACATTAGTGGGCAGATGGAGCCATTACTGCACTTCTGGCTGATTTTCCCAGGTCTTTAAACTCTTCTTGAGCTGCTGCACTTGCTATCACTGCTTTGATCCAGACACTGACAGCACACTACTTACTGCTGCAGCTTTACGATCTGTCCTGGAATTTTTATCCCTGCCATTTCTCTACTTTATAGGCCTTCAAACTGAAACACTCCTGCAAGGGAGCTCCTGGAATCTTTTATGTAATGCATCACCTTTCCATGGGTGAAAGCAACCTGTGTTTTCTCTGGAGTTTTTTATGTGTCAGTATAACAACATTCATAGCCCACACTGTTGCCTCAGACATGCCAGGCCAGTCTGTCCTGTCACAGCATCAGCATCTGACTCTTTGGACTCTCTTCTCAGTCTTTAAAATCCAAAAGAAGGAAGTGATGGTTGTCACTTACAAACGTTATTGAATTAACTACTTTCACCTATTAATACTGCAAGTCAGGGTGGAGAGTCAACGAGGAAGCTTAGAGTCCTCCAAACTATGGGTAGTGTTGAATTTCCAGCTGTAAAAAGTAATTTTAAAATTCAGGATAAATTATGTATAGACTGAAAAATAACTATTCAGTATAATAAATGTGTACATTATCTATCCATTTAAGTTATTGCGACCAGTGTTTTTCCTCAGATGTGAAGGAAGTAGGTCATCCCCTAAGCTGGTCAGTGTGAAATGTACATTTTTAATTTGTAAGCTTATCAGGAATGCTAAATCCTATTTCCAACTTGCAGCTAATACTACATCTAGCTTGTATTACTTCTCTCTTTGCAGCTTCTACCTTAAAAAAAAAAAAAAAAAAAAAAGGCAGCTAGTCAATCTTAGGAGACGACATGACAAACGACACACATTTCAATAGGATTTAACAATAAACAGCCACCTCAACAAAGAGAAGCCTTCCCCCGCCTCCCCACTAAAGCAGCATCAGACAAGACACTAAGTGAGACATGTTAACAGAGAAGCATTCCAATTAACGTGTTACAGCTCCTCTAAAGCAGAGACCAAAGGCTACTGCTGCCGGGGATGCTGGGGGATGCAGAGCAATAATTGTCACTTAAGCACTTCACTACTCCCCGCAGCCCGGCTCCCTCCCGGCCGGGTTTATCTCTCTCCAATTACTGCTGTCATTTGCATTTCTGCGTGTGCCACCAGGAGCCAGGGCACAGGCACCAGCCGTGGTCACACGCAGCAAAGCCGAGCCACTCTTCGTGCCCGCTGATGTTCTGCCGGGTCCTTGGGGTCCAGGACCCACCGCCCCCACCTGACACCCAAAGGGCACTCAGGGAAACGCCATGGCCAGCGATGGCAAAGATAGCCCAAGCTCAGCTGAGAGCCTGCAAGAGGCCACAGAGGAGATTTTCAGGAGGAGGTAAGGCATGAAAGACACTCCGGATACCAGTGGTACATGTTTTGTTCCTGATGCATCTCCTGATATGCCATCATCCTGGATTGTATTTTCTACTCCAAATCCATTTGCACTTCAAAGGCGCTCAGCAGGCAGAGTCGGTGTACTTCAGTATGACTATTCTTCAGTGCTTCACACAGGGATGGGTAAGGTTGGAGAGGACCACTGGAGGTCTAGTCCAACCTACCCGCTTGAGCAGGGTCCCCTAAAATTCATTAACTAGGGATTGTGTCCAAATGAATTTTGAACATCTCTTGGAAAGGAGACTCCGTAACCTCTCTGGGAGCCTGTTCCAGTGCTTGGTCACATGCCCAGTGAAGAACTTCCTCATGTTCAGGTGGAACTTTCTGTTCCAGTTTCAGCCTGTTGCCTCTCATCCCAGTATCACCAAGAAAAGCCTGGTCCATCCTCTTGGCACACCCTCTTCAGATATTTTTAGACATTGATAAGATTGCCTCCCAGTCTTCTCCAGGTTAAACTGCCCCAGTTCCCTCACTCTTTCCTCCAGAAGAGGGATCAATGCTCCAGCCCCATAACCACCTTCACAGCCCTTCAGGAGCTCTATTTCTCTGGTACCAAGGACCCAAAAACTAGACAGAGTACTCCATGTGAAGTCTCACCAGGGTGGGAGTACAGGCCACCAGTATTTGTATTTTTGTAGCACCCACACGAGGAAGCTGCACTTTGGGGTCCACAAGGCTGGATGTTTATACTTGTGTACTCGAGCAGGTTGAAGATACTGGATTGGAGAAGGAACATGGATAAAACCAGGATTCTCAGTTTCTCAGCTAGGGAATGGTTACAATGCACATTGGTGGTGTGCCATTAACTGACTGCACAGAGCTGGGAGTGGATGCAAGAGGGCTTAAGGATGACAGTGGGGAGGCTGGAATTCCAGAAGACAACTGCTACTCTGTGGAGGTTAGGTGAAAGCACAGCATCTACAGCTCCTCATTTACTGCTTTGATTCCTAAACAGTGCAGCTAAGACAATAACACATAAAAGTTCATCAATACCTAATGGATTCCCCTCACTGAAGGTTGAAGCCTGCCTATTTGCTAAGTATCACAACAAAAATTTACCGCCAGTTTTAGAGCTGTATTGGCTCTTTAAACAATCCATTTACTTAATAGTGTTTGGAGCTCAGGGATCACTCTTCCTCACTGACAGAAAAGTCTGTGGTGCCCGCATTTGTCAGCCTGCTCTGTGACATCTCATCACCACACGAGGAGCAGCAGAGACCTCGGAGAGGGAAGAACCACTTCAGCTAGATCTAATTCAACATGGCCTCTGTCACTGAAAATAGTATTTCTTCTGATATCCACAGCCAAAAAGAATCAGAGGTACAGAACCATCAGTTTTATTTACTGACAAGATGCATTTCCATGTTTTTTTCAATGAAAGAAAGCATTTTTAAGAATTCTGTGGGCAACTCAGACCAAATGGAGAGGGATACAAATAGCCAGCAACCATGGAACAAATGCGACATCCTACTTAGGAGTGTGCTAGGGAAAGGTTGTTTGTCACTGATGAGCTGCAATCAGAGGCTATGAACTATCCTTGGCATATCCGAGAAGCATTTTGCACCATGCTAACCAAAGAAAATCAGAGATCAAGTCAGAAAACAAAACAAACACCACACTGCTGGCTTTTTCTTCTTAACTAGCCACAAGAAAAGTGATGAAAGACTAGGATTAGCTGTGATGCCCAGATTGCTACTTCAAGTTTAAGAAGGCACCTGCATGTAAAGCTCACACAGAGCTTATTTTCCCCTGCCATCATGACCTCCCTTTTTTGGGGGGGGAGGGGAAATGATGCTTAAAAAAATAAACTAAAACAGCTACTAAAAAGCAGCCAGAGATTGAACTATGGTTAATCGAAGGCCAACAGAAAACTAATTTCTTTTGTTTCTTTTTAATTGTTTCTAAATGGGCTTTTTTGGCTGACTGTGCATTTGAAATCCTCTGTATTAATAAGCTGATCAGCTACTGGCTCTCCATCTGCTAACCTGGGCCAAAAAACCTGCTCTTTTCTCTTTTGTCTCCAAGCCAAAAGAAATTTGTATGGGAAATAAGTCTTCTCCCTCTCCATGCACTGAGTCACAATGCAACGATAATTTGAAAACCTTCTATTTATCACCAAGAACAAACACGCTAAGCCAGATAGCAAAGAAGGGTTTGAAACAGGGTCTCCAGAACAAAAACTCCCACCACTGCAGCCCACCCAATTCCTGACTCAGGAATCCTGTCTCTGAACACCACCATGGCACAGACAGGGCTATCCTTCTGTTTCACTTCATACTGCCTTGCCTGACCTCATGTTGTCCTGTAATTCTATATTATTTATGTTTTTTTCCTGCTACAAAATATAACAGCTTTTTGTTACTTGGCTTACCAATCCGGTAAAAATCAAAACCTGCATTTACAAAGTAGGCATTTTTTTCTGCACTTTTAAAAGTAGAACGTCAATCCAGGCATTGAATATGTTGGGTGGAAAAAAAGTTCCACAGAGGGAATTTCTTCAGACAAGCTGAATGACAGCCAGGGAAGGATGGTCTGCTGGAATCATCCGGGATGAATTCACTGACTGTTACTGCTTATTCAAGTGACACAGCAAGGACTGCAGCTAAAGACTGAGGGTGGCTCCTTAGTGCTGGGACTAAGGAGAGATGACTTCTCAAATGCCCCACCAAGTTTATTCTGTTAGCCCTGCCTACAGCAACTGGTCCAGCCAGCTGTCATTCTAAGGATCTTGGCCATGGAGGGTTCAGCTTCCCATCAGCAGAGTGGCTGAATTAATGCATACTTGTGGAAGTCTCTGTCACGTTTTATGAAGCTTCGACTAAAACATGTTGCTGCTGCTCCTCAATTTGGTGTCCCTATCATCCAAACTGAAGGATGAACATGCTCCCATCCTACACAGAGATGCTACTTCCTTTAAGAACACACAGTATCTCCATTTTGTGTCCCAGCAGGTATGAAGCACTCCCCACGTGTAGTTTTCTAGAAGGATGTCTGTTTGAGACAAGTTTGGAGGAAACATCCTGAAATGAACATCTCCTCTAAAGAAGGCAGATTTCAGTACTCCTCCACCAATACAAGAATTTCTCAGAGGAAAGTGAAAAGAACTTTAACAAGTGGAGTGCACACAGAGTACAGGGGAAAAAAGCCAATCAAAATACTGTTAATATTTGAACCTTCTTGCTGCAGAGAAAGCTGGTGGATTCTGGAGTCCTGCTTGGCTTCTCCCAAGGTCCAGAGCCAGGATGCAGGATCCCAGGGCCTCGTGGGGCTCCTGGTGATGTCCTCGTGTTTGGACCAAAGCAAAGCTGAACAGCTCCAGAAGCAGCATCCACAGTCCTGGGGAAAAATTCTTGCCTCAGCTAACAGAAAAGAAGCTAGCTAAAAGCAAAGAATTTAACTCTCCCTCTCCCTGCTGAGAAAGAACCAAGAGAGAGAGAGGAGGAATATCTGTGTGTGAACACAGAGCTCCAAAAGTATTTCTCCAGCTTCCTCCACTTCCCTTGGGCTTAAAGTTACAGGACCCATTCCTGGGCATAAAGCAGATTATAGAGGAATAGAGTAGCATAACATCACCCCAGGACAAAGCATTTTAGACCTTCTCTAACTCATCTTTTAGTGATCGATACCACCATCTTCACATGCCCAATCCCCTTTCATACTGAATTCTTAGAGGATTACACTACCTGAACACCAGAGAGAATCAACAAGAGACAACAACGGGTTGACTGACTGGGTTGAGACTGTACATTGGGTTCACCCAATTGTGACAGACTAGGACCTTTGGCTGAGTGGCAGTAATTATTTGAAATGTTAAATTACAAAAAGCAAGACAAACTGCACTAAAATCCTAGACCACTTTGAAATAAGACACATAGTACACCTCCTTCTTTTCTGCCTGCCCCACCATGCCCAAGCTAATATGAGTCAAACAGTATGAAAAAACCAGTTCTAAGATTAATAGTGCATACAGTCATCCAGAGGTTCTCAATGAAGAAAGCACAGGCAGAACTACAACAAATAGATAGATTTTTCTTAACCCACAGAGGACAAAAGACTTTTTTTCTGGGACTGAGATTTAGTGTTGCATCAGAGGCAGAGCTCTCTTGTGCATGCACGCGCATATGTATCATCCAAAGCAGCTGAAAGTGCATAAATTTCTCCTAATGGACATTCAGTTTAATTAACAGCAATCTTTAATTGCTACAGCAGGCAGAAGTAACCTGGCTATAATTTATATCTTGACAACAAGCCATCAGCCAGATGTCCAGAGGCAGACAGCACTCACTGATCTTAGAACTTAAATGAAATTTGGGTGCTTGCCTTTGGAATCAGGACTGGTGATCTTCTGCCCTCTTCCCTTCTTTCTCTCCTTTTCATCTTACCCCTTCATCTGAAACCCATTGCTGTGTGTCCATACAGTAGGACAGAGATTAATACATCAATTTCCATGCCAAGAGCATAACTAACTAATAAAACTTTGTGAGTTTTTGTTCTTCCTTTCAACCATGAGCATTTATGAATCCTGTGTGCTCCCTTCCCCTTAAGGGTGTGACATCACATTTTTGGTGTCACAGGAAGGATGCTGTGGTTGAAAGAGTGTGTTTGGGATGCCATCACTCTACCCCTGAGTTCAGGGCATGCTGGAAAGTGATCTATTGGGTGTAAACAGCCAGGAGGGAACCAAGCAGCTGCAAGCCAAGACTGTCCTAGAAATGTCAATGCTTGACTGCTCCCTGATTTTGAAAAAGTTGAGAGAATATAATGCCTTCCCAATTCCCCTGGCCACACAGAACAGGCAAATGAAAATCGGTATAATTCTGAGGTGGTGGTTAAATGCGTAAGTGTGGTGCTAAGAGAACAAAAGGTACAAAAGAAAAAATGTAAAGTAATTTCAAGTGCAGTTTTGGGAGGAGCTTTTACAGCTGCCCAAAAGGACAGGTATACCAACATACGAGTAGAGGGGGAAAAAAATGACTGGATATCAGCATGATTTGGTGAAAAGATTGCAGGACCAGTTAAATGAGAAGGCTTTGATAGAAAATACTGTTTTTGACTCAGCGTGAGCATACTAGGATGGTTCAGACGGAGCTTTGAGATGTGGATGAGAGAATATTATAGGAGGATTTGCAGGATTTATAACTTGGGCCATTTGCACAAACACCTTCTCATAACACTGACTTTTTGTAACCAATGAAGAAGTTGGAAGACAGTATACACAGGTCTACTTCTCTGACAAAACAAGATATAACATTTGCATTGTCATCTGATGGTGAGGAAGTAACATTAGGACCCCTAATCAAAACTGAAACCACAGACAATGGTCAGGGTCAGCGAGCTGCTAGCCAAACACTGCTGTATACAGCAACTGAGATACCAGAGTTCCAGAAAAAATATAGCAGACTTGCATAGTATGGAAATATATGGGCTGAACCTGACAACACTGAGCAGGCCAATGATGATTCTTAATCTTCAAGTCTCCCTGAGCCTACTAGATTGCACGGTAGAGTGGAAAAAAAAAAAAAAAAAACCACACAAAATTACTGCCCCTCTCCTCTCATTTTATTTGATTCAGGCTGCTGATTTGCTAAGAGCACTATAGCCACAAGCCAGATAGGATGGAAATTCAGCAAGTGGAATCCTGTTGCATACATAGTGACAGCCCATACCTTTGGATTCCAGTAGGTCCTTGTCAACAAATAATAACATTTCTAAGAGTAACTCAAATTCAGAGAGCATCCCATTCATGGGGACAACTTGAACCACAGGAGACCCTCCCAAAAAGGTGGGTGAAACAGCAACAGCAGTACAGCAAGCACTTCATGAAGTAGAAGTTGAGATCCCACCTGAGGAATGTGAAGGCCAAACTGGCCCTGACCAAAGAGATCTTTACTGTCCAGCTTAATTGCATTTAAAGAGACAGGAATTACAAGTGGAGAAAAAGAATTTTTGTCATCTGCTTGAGCCCTTAAACAGCTTGAGCTATTAAGGGACAACCTGTCCAGACAAACCCCACCAGGACTTATATTATTTTCTCATCCCAGAAACAATACCAGGAATTATGTCAGTGTACCCCCCACTGAAGATCAAGTTAACCATGGAAGGACTGCCCGTCCTTCTTGCAGGAACAGTGATTGCCAGCATGAACCAAATTTGGTTCACACATCAACAAGCTGAATCCACAGAGTGGAGATTCTGTTCTTTATTTATGGTAACAATAATACATTCTGCACCACACATTTCTCAGCTGTGGGGGCAATTTACTATGGCACTTATAAAGGAAGGAGATGAAAGTGATTTACCCACTGAAATTAAAAAAGTAGCCTGAGATCATGCAACCAAATTTGGAAGCAAATTCCACTCTTGGTAGTAACTAACTACTTTCACCTATAACCCCACCAAGAGCAAAGCCAAAATTTTTGTTTTAACAAACTTCAATGCTTTGGTACATACTACATACTCAATCATTGTGTCAGGATTAAATCCCAACAGAGCTGTACTCTACTCCCTGGAGCAGAGAGTAAGGGCCCAATGGAAGGATGCGTCTGCACAAGAACCCCTTGAGATTTTACTCTTGTAGACAACCTTGTTGTAGATGCAAGTAATCACCTTTGTGTCTATAACTGTGTTGAAATTATGGGATCTGATTTTAGTTATTGAGCTTCAATTACATCTTATCAATTGTTATGATTTAACACTGATTTAAGATAACCCTAGCCCTGTTGGAATAAATCTCAACTTGATAAAGCTGTTACTGAAGCAAGCACAAGGAAATGGACAAAAGACTGATTACCGCTCCTCATGATGTAAAAGAATGGGGAACAACATTGGTGGGACATATTACTTGGATGCTTGCCAACAGCAACAGTAGTTTTTAACAAGGTGCTGCATCCTGTGACTGTTCTTTTAATATTAACCTTTCTGCCTTCCATTCTGGTAACTGCATTGTACATCAAGTTGTGAAGGATTATGGAGAGATTACCCCCAAAGAGCTGAGACAGAGGGGGAAAAAAGGGGGAAAACACATTCTACAAGTTTCTCATCCTTTCCCTTTTCAAAGAATGGTTCACCATGTCCACCCACACTGGTGTTTGTGCCACAGGGTGGTGTAGAATCCCAGAAGACAAGGGGCTAATGTGCCTCAAATAGCAACAGCCAGATGGCTGCAGAGCTGACCAAGGATTGTTGGCAATGACACACCATGAAAAAGAACAATATGTGGCTGGAGAAGGGGGCCATGCAGAGGTAGGGCAGCACTCTTCCAGGATAAACATCCTTGTTCTAGTTCCTGGAGATAAGCACACCCCAGTACTGCACCAGTGCAGGAATGAGGTTGAGAAAAGGACGTTGAGTGTACATCAGGAACTGAAATGTTTCATGCCTAAAACACTGCTATGAAGGAGTTTTGCCAATTACAGCAAAAACTGCACCAAGAAGCCACAACCACAGGAGCCTCCCTGAAGAACTTTGGACTGTGAGTTAAGCCACCTAGATAAGATAAAGGTGACACAATTGTTTAATCATCTCAGGTCTAGGGAGAAAGCAACAAAGCTAAAGGAGAAGAATGCATCCACAAGAAAGCCAAACACAGCAGAGATTCTTCCCTGGCTAAATTTGGGGTGCAGGAGACCACAGCCCACAGGAGCCAGGCTTACACCCCCTGGGAGGAGGTTTTGGGTTCACGGCGTAACCTCTGGTCAGAGGCAGTGAACACCCATCCTCCCTTACACAAACCAGCCCAGCTGTGGAACCCCACAGGCCACATCCAGGGGACGTTCCCTGAGGAGTGTCATAATCCATCACAGACCCCCCTCCCCAGAGCACTCCCCTGAGGCTTTACACCTCAGCACTGCTCGTGATGCCACAAACCCAGAGTCTGATGTAAGAGACAATGGCAAACTCCCCCCAGCCTGGGAGGTGCCTGGGTTTTCCTACCTGACCTGAGTATAGGTTAAACCATTGGATTCTCTGCTTTTTGGGGGGACCATCACCACCAAGAATACCAGCTGGAGAGGATCAATGGAGCATCTTTGGGATCCACGGATGGGGATATTTTCCTTAATCTGTCCCTGTTACTCTTTCTGCCCCCTCCACCTCTCAGATTTCCTCTCTCTCTCTTCCTATCAAATAAAATCCATACTATTGTCACTGGCATATGGTCTCATTTGCACCTTAATTCAGGCAGAGGCATTTCTAAGAACTTTAATAACTACATCGTGACAATGTATGGGAGGGTCAAGATCACCCAAGACCCCAAAGCCCTCCAACTCACTTCCAGGAAGGAGTAGAGGAATGGACTGCACATGGTAACTAACTTGCATAAAAAGTTATTCCCACCAAGCCTGGGCAGATTCTGGTCCCTCACTGCCAATGTGTTCAGGTCAAGCAGTACTTATTACACAGAGGAGATGAAACATTTCTTCTATCTCAATAGTTAATGAGCACTAATAAATGAATGAGAGATGCCTTAATAACTCCAAATCCCATAAGCAAAGAAGTGTTCCACTGTACACTATAAATTCTAATAAAAGAAAATTAAGGACATAAAGTCAAACCATGGGAAAGGATGAAAAAGGCAAATTTTTTGCCAGCTCATACAATACTTGGCTACCAAATCTGTGAAGTAGTAATAGCACCAAGTACACATTTTTAAAGCTTCTCTTTCTCCCAAATGTACAACTCATCAGAAAATGCTCCTGCTTCCCATCATCTATTTCCCTTTCCAAAAGGTACTCAGGAAAATTATTTTTTCCTAGCAAATAGAAGTCCATAAGAACTTACAAATCAACCATATATGCTACCCCAACTTGCTTTTATTCCAGAAGAACAGTTCCAAACTACTGAGTGAAATATATACACTGTATTTCACTCAATAGTTTTCAAACCTGCATGCCTGAAGGTTTGCTTCCAGGAGTTCCCAGAAGTGTATTTCAGCACTTAAAATAAGCCATTTGGACGGAAAAAGTATCCTGCACTTGAAAAGTGGGGAGAGGCAACCAAACTCAACATTCTTTTCTCCTGCCTCAACAAACAGGCATAATCACTACACCCATCCTTAATGCACTGAAAAGGGGTTATGTTAGGTTCTGGACTATTTATTTCAGTGCCTCATGGATTGCATTCACTTCTCCATGAAGCTACTTCTCTTCACATTCAGGGTTCTTCATAGCCTTTGTGTCTTCCAAATCACATTTAGACTTCCACCTCTGATCAGCCCATGGCAGACACTGAGCCCTCTCTACTCGCAAACAAATTTCTTCCTGCTCCCCATAAACTCTCATAACTGCCCAAACTCCTCCAGTGTTGGGATGGAGAACTTACTGAGAGACCATTACTATCATGTTGGTTAATATCCAGTCACAGCCACTTTGCTTTCTGCCTGCTGTCCATTTGGGATCTGTTCTTATACCTGGAACATGACCACCTTTTAGTATAGCACCTGACAAAAGAGCGCTGTGGGCTTTGGCTAAGCTCTTCATACTCTGGTATACAAGAAAGTTAAGAGCATCAAGAACAAGTGAACTGCGGGAAGGTTTAATAGATTTGACCACTTACAACACTAACCCACAGGAGCACATAACAGACCCTCTACATGTGCTGACCTCCATCAAAAATAGTTGTACAAAAGCTCCATAAATCACCACTATCATCACCATCTTCTCAGCTACTTGGGCAGTGGCTTTTTGGCTTTTTTAACCTAGTTTTTTCTTTAGCATCAGGATGAGAGGAGACAGTCTTAAGCTGCACCAGGAGAGGTTTAGATTGGATGTTAGAAAGAATTTCTTCACAGAAGCACTGGAATGCACTGCCCAGGGAGGTGGTGGAACCACTGTCCTAGTAGGTGTTTAAAGAAGGTCTGGATATGGCACTTAGCACCATGGTCAGGTTAATAAGGTGTTGTTAGGTCATAGGTTGGACTCCATCTCAGAGGTCTTTCCTAATCTAATAGATTCTGTGATTCTTCTATTACTGCTAGAAAGAATCAAAAAAACCCTTCTGCTGCTGGAGTTCTTTACGCTGGCCCCTGAGGGCAGGCATGTTTTCCTTTTCAGCATATTTATTATTGTGTCTACTGGGCAAGGGCTGTTCCAGGAAGACAAAAAGGAAGAGTTGCTCTCACAAGCACATAGTAATCTAAGGGCATATGGAGGGGCCTGCAAGCTGGCATCAAGCCTTCAAGCTTGCCATCAAGCTGGCAAGACAGTCATGGCCAGATACAGCCCAAGCTGTGGATGTGCTTTTCAAGAGAGTTGTAACTCTGAGACACAGAATGCCTTTCAGTCCTGAGAACGGACTATGTAACTACTCCACCTTCATTGCAATTTTTTCCCCATCCTTAAGTCAGGATTAGTCACCACAGCTACAACTTCTGGATAATTTGTGAGAAGTTTTGGCTTTTCTCTCTCTGGTCCAAGGCACGTGTTGATCAGCAGAATGATGCTCATGTAAAAGCACAAGCTCTGGTCCCTTTTGTTTTGTGCCACAGCTGCACTCGAACTGAGAGCGTGTCAGTGTTGGCATCACTGGCAGAACAAAGGAGACAAAGGCTGACACGGGGGAGAGGCTGTTAGGCACTGTTAAACTCCTAAAGAGCAGCAATACTAGGAAAAAAAAATTAAATAAAAGCAAATTCTAGAAAAGGAGACACCTGGACCAGAAGCAGTTTTTAAAGGAGGAAGCCCTGCACATCTGCCACTTGTGGAAGACTCACCATACATAACCCCGGCCTTTCCTTACAGTTTTGTGCAAGAGAGCACGGATTTGGTGAACAGAGAGATCTAGAAGGCTATTTCCTATGCCACTGCAGCCCCAGCAACGCCTGCACTGCCTTCTCTCTTTGTAAACAAGCTAAGCTAGGCTGGGCTAAGTGCACAGGAAAGTGCACTAACCATGAGTGGATTTAAGGCTCTTGGCACTAGACGCAGCCACTTGGTTTAAGTGGCACGTGTCTCAGTATTAAGGCTCATGCTAAGCAGCTGCAAATGGATACAGCAGGCACACTCTGCTCTGCACTGAGTTTAATGCAGGAAATTGTGTCTGCTCCAATACTGCAACATGGGAAATCTGAGAGCTACAAATGCACCCTGGGGAATTACACCTCTGCTCTTCGCCCCCATCTGCAACTCAGGGGTGCCCAGAGTGGCCTTTGTATAGCCTCACCTCCGAACATTCCCTGATCTGCACTCATTCCCAGCACTGCCCGACGTGCAAGGGACACTTCCAGGGAGACAAAAGGCTGTGTCTCCATCCCAAGCAGCTCACAAACTGAGGACGTGCAGAGGGGATGGATGTGCCCCTTCAGTCTCTCCCTCTGCACAGCTCCAGAGCCCTTCCTTCTACTCCCTCAATTAAAAGAAGCACATTGCTGCATTTATCTGTTGGTGCGGCAGGAGACATCCTTGTGAGCAGCACTGGAGCTGTGCGAGTGACTCCTGCAGTTGCCATTGTTCTTCGACATAGGATTCATTACATAAAGCCTGCCCACTGAGAGAGATGTTGGGAAGGGGGGGACAGGAAGGAGGGCGAGGGAGCCCTTTAGCAGGGAGGGGAAAAGAAACCCTCAGAGATCCAAAATAAATGATTCTTGATTCACCGGGGGGGCAGGAAACACGGCTCACACCCAAACAG
The DNA here is from genome assembly GCF_963662255.1 of Cinclus cinclus. Classification (NCBI taxonomy): domain Eukaryota; kingdom Metazoa; phylum Chordata; class Aves; order Passeriformes; family Cinclidae; genus Cinclus; species Cinclus cinclus. The sequence continues at coordinate 64,076,102 of NC_085050.1, read as the reverse complement.
AGACACTCCTCCACGGCAGACAAGCATCCTGATGATTGTTGACTTTGTTGTTACAGCAGGAAACTCCCCCGCCCCGCTTTGCGGAGCTGGATTCTCGGAGGCACCTACCACTGCTCGCCTTTTGCTGCTCCCTCCTCTGCAGGAGCAGGAGTTGCTGCTGGAACACGCTGCACGGCGGCTGAAATGGCAAACAGCTCGGGATGCAGCATCTTTCAACTCACCCAACAAATAACCTGCTCTAATTCAAAGGGCTGGCAGGGAACGAGATATTACAAAAATATATTTCCCCGGCGTTAGTGCAGCAAACGGCATAGTACAAAGCTCATGATATGCCACCATATGGCTTCTGTCATTATTTCTGCTAATAATGTAAAACAACGTGCACTGTGGTAGCTGCAACAACCACAATGCCACTACAGCCTGTTTGTGCCAGGATTCAAGTGGTTTCTTATTAATTATTTAGGCATAGCATTGTATTCTTAAAAACCCTGAGGATGGAATAATATTATTCTTGTTTAGTTATTTTTCACCTAGAGTACGGTGTTCACAAGTCAGAGATCCTATTTTTTTCAGCAAAACTGGGATGAGAAAACATCACTTACGGAGCAAGCATGATGTCAGCAACCTAGTAAAAATACCTGTTAAAACACATGGTTTATAGCAAGCAATAGCTGAGAAACTACTCTGAGCTGTAAAGATGAGACAGAACCAGGGATCTCTGTCCTGCTGTGATGAGCTGCAAACTTAATTAGAATCCATCCTGGCTTGAAATATGTAATCTGTATTGTCCATTTCCCTCCTCCTCTCCGTGTATGTACAGATGGTCAAAACCTTGCAGCTAACCCTGAGCACTGGGTAATAACACTTCCCACCTCCAGCCTCCCTGGTTACTTCCAAATTAACATCCAAACTGCATTATGCAATTCACAACACCAGAAACAAGAGCCTAGTTCACCAGTCAGACCAACCTGTTAGTCAGGAAATGGTTAGAGCAGCTATATTTCTGCACCTATTTTTGCTCTTTAAAAATTGTGTATGGCTACTGTAAACATACACATCAAAGCTCCCCATGTTCCAGTTTCGAGAGAAAAAGAACAACAACAACAAAAAAAAAAAAAAAATCCCACTGGAAAAAACCCCAGCCCCCTCCTACCCAGACTTGTCCTGAATACTAACGCTAAAACTATTACAAAATGCTAATTTGGTACCAGCAACCTATGATTAAAAAAACAATGAAGCACCTCAAGCACATGAATTAAGGCATCATCTTAAACATGTTTTTTTTTCCATCTTAAGCTAGAAAACCCTTATATATACACATCTGGGCCTTTTCTTGCTCCTCATGATCTCAAAGCTACATTCAAGATACAAATCTTCATGTAAGCTAGTCTGATGTATCTGGGGTCTGAATGAAAGCTAAAGACACCACGGTACTTTTAAAGGCAACCACAAATGAAACCAAAATCTCGGCTAAGATTGTTTTCTGTCAGCAAACACCCCCTGAAGGCAATTCTCATGGATTACTGGGATGCCTATTGAGTTACTTGAGTGCCATTCCCTAACATTCATTATTTGGTATAGAACATCACTACGTGCTTTCATACTTAACACACTTAAGCAGTCAGTGGGGTAAAGATTCAATTTCATGACACTTCTGAGGCAAGAGTCTCCAAGTTTTCATACAACAATCTTCACAATTTTTGTTTCCCCTCCATTTTAAGGCATAGGAAAGCCTTGTTTCCTTCTCCGTGCTGCACTATTCATCAACAGCAAACCTTGAAATGGAAACCTCAGTGCTCAGTTTCTTCTCCCAAGTCATTATCTAACACTACTCCCTCACTACTCTATCAAACTTTTTTACTCTCCTCTTGCATTTGTGGATAGTATCTAACCTACCTGATGCCCCCCATCAACAGAATGAAAAAGTAGGCAAATCTCCCAAAACTCTTGCCAATGTATTGACCATTTAAGGAGAAGGAAGAACAGATTGCTTGGCCAGGGGGCCAACTGTTAAACTGCGGGACCTTTCCTACTCCATCGTTCACATTTTGTCTGAATCGCTGAAATATTTAAAACACAGATAAACACCTAACCTTAGCCAAAGCTTGGTTAAAAATGGCACAAAAAAAACCACCCCAGAAACAAAAAAATAGAATGAATCAAAAAAACTCCTTCACTCTCACCCAGATGAAAACTTCCCTTTATACAATATATCTTTACCAGACACATTGTATGAGAGTGCTAATTTTGCTAATTCATTGTAAATATTCAGTAACTCCCTACATCAATAGTATCCTTGACAGATGCATAAGTATGTATTGGATTCTAGTTAAATGGTCCATAGGGAACTTCAACGAAAATAAAAGTTCCTCCTACTTGCAATAAAAACATTTGTGTCATCTACATACCCAGAAATGCATCAAACCAAAACATGTAATGCTGGGTTCTGGAGTGCAGAGAAGGTGAACAGCAGGTTAGAAAGAACTAAGCCAGGGAGTCAAAAATAATTTTATTTCTTTAACTTTTTTCTATTTAAAAATAGTACCCCATCAGATTGATTATATCCTTCAACTGATAAAACATTTACATTGCTTGGCTGATGTTCTTCAATTCACAATTGCACATAATGAACAATTACAAAGGTGCAATTAAAACTTGCAGGAGGTAAGAAAGTCTCCCATAGGGTCTCCCAGAAGTAGACAAAGTAGCATTTCCACTTCAGATCAAAGCAAACTGCAAAACCCAACTAAATTCACATAGACAAAGTGCCACAGGAAACAAATACTTCACATCTGACAAGAACAGAAGTGAATTTTTCCACCATCACTTTCACTATTCTCTTCACAAAGAGTTTGCTTCTATTGGTGGGGAAGATAGTTCAATAGATAGCACAAGGCAAGGGGGACCTGCCAAAATGACACAGATTAATTTTAGTGTCAGGAACTACTGTAAATCTCAGCAGTTTGAAAGGTACCATCGGGAAAGGGGAGGGGATGAGAGTCAGATTCTATTTGAAATGTCATGGAATGTAGGCCTCAAACCCATGAGAGAGAACAGCTCTGGAATATAAATTACTTTTTAGCAAATCTAACAAACATTTTCTATGAGATGCCTTGACTTAGAGGACCTGTTTCACAATTTAAGTTTTTGTAACATCTTCAAATCTGGACAGCCTTCTGCTAGTAACTCTGAGGTACAGTAATGAAACATCATATTTTCCTCTTGTTATTGGGTTCTAGGGCCTCTTCCAGCTCTTACCCAGAAGAATTTGCCATTCTTCCCACTTCTTTTCCATCTCAGCCTAACACCACCATCATTTTGACCTTGAGAAAGCAGCAAAGACGTAACAATGATGTATATTTGTATATATTCTCCCTCTCTAAAACTGATTTGGCTTACATGAAGGCATAAACAACCTAAAGCATCATCCCTGGGCCATCCACAGCTTTCACAAAAAGCTGCCTTTAAAGCTATCTAAGCTCTCTTCCACCTGATCCTATAAACACTGCTGGCAATTTTTCCCCCCATGCCTCTAACATATTTTCACTTAGCACCAGTTTGATGTATAAGATCTGACAGCCAGGCAGTTATAGGCCACCTGCATCACTGTCACCATGACAACAGTGAAAGACAATCCATGATCCCATGCCCTGGTCACACGTTTCAATACAGCTTATCTGTCCAAAGCCACTGAGTCTAATGGAAGAGAGTAATTACAATCTTCCACTCATTGTCAAAATTCTCACCATAAAATGCTCTTCAAAATTATTTTATTCCTCTCTCATGGCTGCTTTGCACAAAAAAAAAAAAATCCACATAAACAAACTAAACAAACCCCAAAAGAAACCTTAAGTGGGTTTGGAAGGGAGGGAAAGAGTGAAAAGCAAGTCTGTGCCTGATAGAAAAATGCAGCAGTGTGAGTGAGCAAACTGGCTCTTTGCAATGCTGAAGGACTAATCAGAAGCAGGGGAATGTACCAACCACTAAGAGGGATAAATGAAAATTTCTCTTCTATTCGTAGAGCATCACTTAAGATCCTTTTGGTTTTGCACTGGAGGTGAAGAGAGGATATTAGCTGCCCTCTTTTCCCCTCCCCTTCCTGGAAAACTTCTTCCTATCAAAACGAACAAGCATTGTGCAGGAGCAGCAGCCTCAGCAAACAGCAGAGCTCTTCAGATGACCATGTCACTAAAGAGAGAGGGAACCTTCTGTCTGAGACAGCAGAGCAGCGGCTCCTCCTCTCCACACTCTGTAACAGACTCCCTCTTCGTTTTTCATTTCTAAAGCAGAACAGCAGGGCGAAGCTTTGGAATTTTACCCTGTCTGATCACTGTCTCGAAAGGATCGCTGCATTCCCTCCATCTCTGGCAGAAAATGCCAAAATGATACTCTTATTTATGGCCACAGTCATAATTAGGATGGAGGTCAGGGTAAAATTTTTCACCTGTAAAAGAAGGACATTACTTCCCTGCCTTGTAGGGAACTGAAAGGACAGAGGCAATCCAGCCACGACACAGACCAGCAGCATTTATTTTGAAATATGGCAAACGTTGGACAGTGAGTACCTGGACTCTCACGCTGCAGGAGATGCAAATACAACAACTTCTGGTGCAGAGTATGGTGCTGGAGGAGGTCACATCCATAGTAAATGAAAAGCTTTGCTTTCTGCTTGATACGCCGTGTCTCAATCCTTCCTTCCTTCTCCTCCAAGCACCTCCATGCAAATCAGTCAGCACATTGGAGCTTCTATTTATTAAGCATGTAATAAATACCTCTTGAATTAGTAAAATGTGATGGATCAGGAACAAACAAGAAGACACAGTAATTTATTAAAACGTTTCATCCATGTCCAAACCACAACAGTAAATAAAATGTTAGACGGCTGCCCATTTTAGAGACATATTTTTAGTTGAATGCTTTTGGCCACAGCACTGGCACCAGGAAATGAAAGCTTCATTCACAGCACATTACTTGCATTTGCCATGCAGGGTTACCCTGGCTCAGCTGACACAGTAACCCCACTGTAGCTCTGGCCCCAGAGTCCTGACTCTCAACCCCCAAACCACAAGGTAAATAAAAAGTCAGTCTTTTTTTGGTCTGTACTTACAGGAACACAAACAGGGCTGAGGACCCCCAGTCCTGATGTAGTTCAAGCACGCATTTGAAATAACCTCCAGCACTCATGGCAGAATTACTTTAAAGAGAAGCAATGCTGCGATTTGATGGCCACCTTTTAACACGGCAGCCTAAGGAAATGTTACAACCAGCAAAAGGCAATGGAATCTTCAGGTTTCTGCAGAGCTGTGACTCCCTCCCGAAGCCGGGTACAAGCCCAGTGCCCGCCCCACAGGGGCACAGCTGAGGATGTGCAGCACAAACCCAAGGGATGTGTACCCTGATCTGAGCTCATTCCCAGCACTGCCCGACGTGCAAGGGACACTTCCAGGGAGACAAAGGGCTGTGTCTCCATCCCAAGCAGCTCACAAACTGAGGACGTGCAGAGGGGATGGATGTGCCCCTTCAGTCTCTCCCTCTGCACAGCTCCAGAGCCCTTCCTTCTACTCCCTCAATTAAAAGAAGCACATTGCTGCATTTATCTGTTGGTGCGGCAGGAGACATCCTTGTGAGCAGCACTGGAGCTGTGCGAGTGACTCCTGCAGATGCCATTGTCCTGAGGCACAGGATTTCGGAAGATGGATGGGGTAAAGCAGGCAGGCCAGCAGATCCGTGTGGCTTTGCCCCAGTGCAGGATGCGTTCCGGGGCTCCCCCGTGCAGAGTGCCCCCAACCCCTGGCTGCCTTCTGGCACTGGTTCAGCACCATCGCAAAGGGAAGGGTGCCACCTACAGCACTGTGCACAGCGCTTCCTCCAGCACCATGGCTCGCCTTTGGATGTCTCCCAGTGAAGAATTAATCAGGGCCAGCCCCCTTAAATGGAGGCTTGACGACTCTTCCATGACAGAGATAGGCAACGTCCTCAAAGTGGTTTCTTATTTTAGGAATGCATAGGTAGAGGGTCTCAAATATATGCCTTGCCTTCATTTCTTTGGTGTCTTACTGCTGCAGTGTGAGTATTTCCTCTTCTACTACACCTGCATGTCAGTACTATCAAAACCACTGCACTAAGTTCTATTTTATTTTTTATGATATCTTAGGGTGTGTCGAACATGATTTACTGCATAACTTCTTCAGAGAAGATTTGGTTCCTGCCCCCTCATGTTTATGCACTTAATTCCTTTCCCTCTCCTTTTCCACGTGAAAGATCAATTCAAACAACATATTTTCAGTCTTGTACAAGCTACATCTTTTGGAGTTCCCCCTTGTGCAACACCCAACTTCTGGAAAGGAATTAGAGTTGAGGTGCCTCTTCCTGTTTTTAATCTCACTAAACCACTACTAATTCATATAGGGGATGCATAACCAATAGATAGAGTCTGCAAAGCAATTCTTGCTTTTATGGAAGAGTGCTGGCTCTATTCATCAATGCTAATCTGAGATAAATGTCCCCATGCAGAATGCATGACACACACAGAGTCCAGAAGGAAGACGCTGAATAAGTCTGAGCCCACCTGCCACTGTTGATGAAACAGTCAGAAAATTAATAGGCCTCCATAGCCACTGCAAGAACTAAAAGCATAATCCTGTAAACCAGAATAATAGTTCAGCTAAATATGAGGATTAAGTTCTCCTCTTTTCTTCAGGCTCCGGTTTTTACTATGCAAGAATCTTTCTAATTATTACAAATTCACCATGAAAAGCAAGTTCTGGTCTGAGTGTTGAGACTCTACCAAGTCAGGAAATAGGAAAAATTAGAATTAATAACTCTTTAATAGACTGTTTCATTCATAACTGTCCAAGTGTTCTCCCTGCTTGGGGTGACTTCAGGAATGACCCCAGGGAGCCAAAGGCCACAACAGCATGCTTCACCGACCTTGATGTGGTCAGAAGGCATCTTGCCTAGCAAATTCTGGACAGCATGAGGTGAAATGTGCCACTAAGTGCCTCTCCAAGTCCAGGAGCCTGTGCCTGGGAACAGGCAGAAAGCAGCTACAGGGAATAGCCACAGACCACCACCACACAGGATCTTTGTTGGCACTGCACAGAACTAGTCTGGAGTGAAAACCCGCACTGGAAACATGCCAGAGAAATAATCCAGCCAATTTTGGTGTTTGCATCTCTGGTGCCTTTCAGCTACCAGAGGAAGAGCAACTGAGAAGCACCTTCACCAGCATCCCTGTCTTCCACACACCCACCATCCAAGCACTGGGCTTCTCCATGGTGATGGCATCTTGCTCTCCCCAAGCCTCCCTCACTTCCACAGCTGCTGCAAGGACATCACTCCTTTTCACATGTGCCACAGGGTCATGGGGAACAGGACAGAAGGACACACTGCTTTTGCAGGGATCTTGTGCACGCCCAGGACCACTGAAGACTTTATGCCACAGCTTCCTGGCAATGGGCCAGCTGGAAAAGAGAGTCTGGGGGCCTGACAGCAGAAACCCAGTGCAAAAACATCAAGTTACGAATCCGAGTGCTCCATATCAGAACTCCGCTCTTCTGAGGCATTTGGTCTGCTAATACTCTTACTGCTCTGGCTAAGAGCTGTCAAAGACCTTGAACCTACATGGAAACAACTACATCCAAAAGAGTTTTCAGCATTCAGAAGGGCAAAGTCCTACCACTGACATGGGCCAGAAAATATGAGATATAGTCTCATTTATCTGAATTTTTTTATATACACATATTTTATATTATATTTAGAGTTATTCATAGATAAAGACTATTGGAAGCCAAAATGTAATGAGCAAAAACAAGCAGCAGAAAAAAAATCCCCAGACAACTAAACAGAACCACAAAGAGAAATTACACCATAAATGACATTCAGAAATGACAGATCACACCTCAAAGTGAGAGGAAGCATCTAACACCAAACAGTGACCAGAGAGATGCATACCTATGCATCACATGCTTCCACATCTGCCATGAATCTCCTCCAAATTTAGAGGTGCCTTCTGCAGGCCAGTGCTGCAGCTGGCAGCATGCTGAAGAGGAAAGGTGTAATACTCAATACCTGCTCTGTCAGCCGAGGTGTTTTCAGACAGACACACCACAAACAGATGTCCTTGCACATATAGCACTTCCATTCAGTGACTGCTTGTGTATTTATGAGCCAGCACATTCACAAACAAGTCACATGTTCAACTGGACACGACAGACACCTCCAGCTTCACTGACACTGTGCATGTTAGCATCTAACTGCATTTGTGTTCTGGTATTTATTTATCCTCTCAGGCTTAATTTAGTCACATTTTAATTTTCATACAGATGCAGAATTCTGCACTCATAACACCTGTCTGCTAGGCTTTGCAACTACCCAAAAAAGACATGCGTAACTTTTGTTGTCTAAGACCTACTGCTTAGGACACTTTTCCCCTCTTGTTTAAACTCTCATCTTGCAGGTTTCCTTGAGTTTCAAACTCTCACCTGAAGTCTAAGGATGGAGAATACTTGCCAGCTGGATGCAATATGAAGAATGGAACTGATCCATGCCTTCCTAGTTTCCTCCACAACAAGCAAATGCTTTTCACAGTACTGACCTCCTGCTGGAGCCAAGAAATTCAGCTACTTCAGTGGGAACTGTTGTAAATACAGCTTCACTTGTAGCTGAATGATAGATACAGACTCGGGAGTGAAATCCCCTTTCACTACTTCTCTCTCAAATGTGTAAAAAAGTGCATTCACCTAGCTCCTGTTTTGCAGAACTAGTATTTGCACATAGTCTGGTAAGCATCCAACCCACGTTGCTTTGAATCAGCGTTCAGACTTTCCTCAGGAATAAACACAAGAAATCCCCTACCAGATCTTCCCCTTCCTGAAAGGCAAACCCTGCCACAAACAAGCCACAGCATTCCTCCCTCACTATCAGTCCCCTATCTCCCTACAGCAGATACAGACTAATCCTAAAGAATACGTGCAGCACATTTACTTTTCTATGATATAACAATAAAAAGACCTCTCCAGATGAGAGCAGACCATGTAATGAATAAAAATTCCCATATGTCAACAAGCAAACTAATATTAGTTGCAAAGAAAGCCATAAATCACAAACAACCACTTCTCCCAAGTGAAGCCTGACTAAAGGGAAACATCTACAACGTGAACCTGGATGCCTTTGCTAATGAGTAATGAGAGGTGTTAAATTACAGCTGCCACAGGCACTTCGCCTGAAAAAATCCAGCTTTTAGGGAAGGTGAGGACTTGCACAACAAGCAACTAACTACGGAGAAACCAAGAGATCCCTTTCAGTAACTCCAAACTCATCTTGAAAGTGCACTCTAGTTTTAGTGAGTCACAATTGGTAAAATTAGGACCATACTTAATGAGCAGTTGGACACTATTGACATCGCTGCCATTTCCACCACCTTTCCTCCTCGTCGTGCCCTTTTAATGAGTTTTCATATTTCTCATTAACATTTATTATATTAAGCCCTACACCCACCTACAGGTGTGTGTACTGAATCTAATCTCTGTCTGGAACACATCGTACTTATCCACACAGTCTGTTCCAGCCCCTTGCAGTCCTCTCCTCCTTGCAGATTATCTGCCTGCCACTATCTTAAAAAAAAAAAAAAAAAAAGTTACATTTTTCTGCAGCTGGAAACCTCAGTTAAAGTGTTTTCTAGAAAACGGTGCTATAATTTCTCACCAAACAGAAAGGTGGAGGCAAGGGTAGTGACTTCAGTACTCTCAGTTATACTAACTAAGGAAAAATAACTAGTATTAGAATATAGATTATTTACTCCAGCATAGCTGAGGGCCTGCTCTGAATTTCACAGAATGGTTCAAAGATTTTATCTGTTATGAACACCAATCAGATTTGGGCCAAGCATTCCACATATCATTAAATACAGAAAAAAACTCTGCAGGCATTTATTGATTAACAACTGTGATGCATGGCAGATAATTGCTACTCTTGTGCCACTTCATTAGGTAACCATTTTTATTCCTACAATGTAACCAGATAAGTAATTTTTTAAGACTTAATTGTATACAGAACTTCAGTGCCACGTGTGTGTGCAAAGAAGTGATCTAGGTGTATCTGTCTACATTCTAACAAAAACATAACAGGGAAAAGCAGATCAAGCCACATAAATGTTTCTACATTAATTTTTTTTCAATGCAATTCCCTTCCCGTTTTTCCCAGAGTCCAACTTCTGAAAAGCTATTCTTAGTCTATCAGAAGTTTATCTTTTTCCACGGTCAGAAAGGAAAGGTTGTTCACAGTCAGGATTTGCTAATGTTTTCCTAACCACAGAATCTGTGGGAGAAGAAAAGTATGTAAATATATTTTATTACCCTGCACTCAATATCTAACTCTAAGGAGCAAAAGAGAAGAGGTTTCTCCCTTACATGCATATCTACAAATTAAGAAGAGATCATGGTATTCAAGCCATCTCCAGCTAAGCACTTTCCAACATGGTCAACCAGGTAACAGCTGACAAACCCCACTTAAATTATACTTGAGATGCAAAAGCTGTAATTTTCTTCAACATTTACTGAATTTGCTGTATCTCTATGAACTGCTGAATCGGCAACAGTATCAATTATATTTGCAATAGGTAAACACAGACTTACATTAGCATTTTTGGCAAAGCTACATGTCATTATATATGCATACACAAATATATACACACACAGTCTTTAAACTAACTGCTCATGTCAGCCACTTGCAATAATGACAACCTCAAAATTTGTTTTTGGACTTTGCCCATCTCCATGATGAAGGAAATTCACTGACCAAAACCACAGTGAGCCATGTTGCCTATTCCCTCTGATCAATAGTGTATCCCAGTTGTGCCAGGTACTTCCCAAACTTAGTCACAGCCTTCTTGTACTAATGAATTACCAGGACATGTAAAAACCTCCTACCCTCCCCTTTGCTTTATTATCTGTGGCAAGATCTGTACAATCAGAAAACTAAAACATCTGCCAGACAAGTCCTCTTTTAATCATCACATAAATCCATTTCCTAGAGGAATTTTACTATCCAGCACCCTCATATTTCTCACCCATATTCTTCTAAGGATAAAGAGCTGTCGGGATCACATCTCCCGCAAATCCAACATAAACTTAAAACTCACTGGTGATGGAAACATGTCCCGGTCTACACTGATTTTATTGCAATCTATACACTAAATAACGCTGGGGAGGAGGGTATATAAAAAGACTCAATCCAGCCGGCCAGGCTAACAGAACAACACAGCTTGGACACTTGAACTCACATTTACTACTACTACAAACTTCCTGGGTTACATTTGATTCCTTCCCCTTGAAGAAGGGGAAAACAAGCCATTTAACAACCCAGGCTTTGAAGCTGGAGATGATACGAGCATTCCACAACCCTCAAACCCATCTCCTAATGAAATGTCGTGGTGTGAAATGGGGTGTATTGCTCTTCAATCTAAACACAAATAGCTCTTTTGTCACAGTGTCTGCTCACTAGTTTACAACAGGGAGAGGGGGTGGTGGTGTGCTCTTCAAAACCCTCCAGCACAACAACTTCGCGTTTCTACTTTGCACCTAGATCGAGGGACCCCTTGTTCACTACTAAATTTATCTAAAAACCTCTGTTTTACTTCAACACGTTGTCCTTCCTCATTGTTTTTGACACTCAAAATGACAAATTATTCCAGAATGACAGTTGATGAGTCAAAAGAAACCTTCCCATTACAACATATCATAAACCATAACTAACTCAAGTAAATAAAAGTAATCATTAGCCCTAGTGAGTAGAACAGCGCATTTATGAGATCTGCTTCCTCTGAAGATACCTTCACCACCTGGCAGCTGAGCACAGATAAAGCCCATCTGATCTGGGGACTGGGGTGGAAAAAGCATCATTTTCTCCTGTGATTTCAAGTTAAAGGAAAAAAAAAAATAAAAAAAACCAGGGAGGGCTAGAGTCAGATGTCCTTAGTTGGGAAAGTGGGGAGGGGGGGGGGGGGGGGAAACAAAGCAACCTCATCAAGATCTCACTGAACTTTAGCCCAGTAAAAAACAAAGAGAACCGAAAATGGTAAAAACATAAAAGAAATTAACTGTATATAAACAAGTTCATTATGATACAAAATATTTACTGGTCATGAACATCTGTAGAAATCACACATTTGTGCTGCATTATCATCTCAATTGCACTGTTAAACTACTCAACCTCTTCCTTATTCTGATACAAGAGAAACGTTAAAAAAAAGCCACACGCACAGAGGAATATGTTTGAATTGACGAGCACAGCAAAGGAAATGCAGATAGGTAACAATGAAACTGTGCAAGCAATTTAAAATTGGGGGATGGAATAAGTGTAGTGCTCAATGGCAAAGGCCTTCAGTCCCAGCACATTCCTACTTTGTTTGAAGGCAGAATGGCTGATATAAATCAAAGTGATGAAAATTGCTGAATTTAAACAGGATTTAAATTATCAAGCAGGAAATCCTCATATGAATAGATCCATTTGGGAGCACGGTTGGATTTGTGCAAAGTTTCCTAAGGAAGGGTCAATTCTTACTGATTGGTAACTAATAAAGTGTGTCACTTGACAACTCCTTATGTCCTTTGCACGACCAAACAAACCACTGCGCATTAATAGAGCAAAATGCTATTTTCTAATCAATTTTTTAAAATACCTCCAGCACACCTGTAATGTAAGAATTACTGTTCATCAAATTGGTTTTTTTGCCTTATTTACAAATATTTAAAGACTAGTAGATACCTCAGCTTTCACCTTATGGGAAGCAGAAATCTCCTCCAGCTGTCTTCACACTCAGCTTTAACCCTTAAACAAACTAATTGAGTCCAGTAAACTGATGGAGAAACCATGGCAGTATCAGCACAGAAGGCTTCTATTGCCTTGCTTAGAATTTTAAGACCCCCCCCCCTTGTTCCAGAACACTTCCTAGATGTCAACCTTTGCCTGGTTCAATTTCCTTCAAAATTTCAGTAAAAATGTGGTGCTCATTTGCTTTTTTTTTTTTTAATGGTTGGATTATTTTAGCAGGTGACAAGAATTTTAGGCATAAGCTATCCTGTTTTCACATCTGATTTGTGTTCTGAAAATTAATTTTAACTTTACTAATAGAGATCATAAATCTGAATTATGAACTAGGTAAAATTCAATGTTTCAGGTGGAGTGTGGGTGTGTATTAAGAAAAAAAAAAAATCAAATCACACTCCAAACAAAGGTCTGAGCAGAGAAACAAATAAACACCTGTGACAAACAACTCATGAAAGAATAACTGCAGCTGACATATGAAAAAAAAAAAAATCACCCTCATCCATCAGTTTAACCTGGTTAATTTTGAGTTATCTTTTTTGAACACAGACTGCAAGTAACCAAAGGACAATAGCATAAGGCTGGATAAGGCTTTGAGCAACTTGGTCTGGTGGAGTTTCACTGTCAGTGCCAAGGAGGGGCTGGAAATAAATGATTCTTAAGATCCCTCCCAACCTATTCTACGGCTCTATAACCACCTCAAAATCTGGGAGACAAAGGTCTTCATGGACATGAGGAAAAGGACCATTAGGATATTATATTCTAAATATCTATACCTTGTTTCAAAATTTCTTGTCTTACTGTTCTAATGCCATTGAAGTGGGTGAGTTGCACGAAAATCCAGATGTGAGGGGTAAGACAGTGCTACCAGTGTTTTTTCACTGTGACAGGAACCATGCTGTGGGAAATCTGAAATAAACCCTTCAGACTGTTCCATAGTGATCAACAGATACGGCTTAATTTTAGGCTCCCTGTTATCCTCCTTCAGCTTGCAAAGAGCAATACAACTCCTGTTTGCAGAAAAAAAAAAAAAAAACAACAACAAAAAAACAGCAGATTTTTCCTTTCCCCAGACTAATCTGTTTTACTAAGTATGGTAGCAGTTCTTGAGAAAAAAAAAAAAAAGGCAAAAACTGGTACTTTTTCCAGGATAATCCACCTTGGGGTTCTTTCTTCTGTCTCAGTGAATTCTTCACTCGCTGCCTCTGTCAGCTTTCTGGGGCAGAAGCTGAACAACCAGGGCAGTCAGGAATATATCCATATAAAAGTGCTCAAAGCTACAGTGAACCTGTGAGTGTTCCTCACACATCAGTCCAGGCCAAAAATAGGAAAAACTAAGGCAGAAACACTATGTTTGTTTTAAAGCTCTTGTCAAATCTTTTCCCCACTGCACAAAGCGAGCAAGAGAGACTGAACAAAGCGGCAGAAAGCGCTGCAGAAAAACATCAGATAAAAAAAATAAAAACCAGAATATGAGAGGTGGAACACGAAAGGGACGCACTTCCCCCCCCAGTATCTTTTTTTAAAGTATTTTCTCCTCTACCTCAAAACCAATCACCCAACAGCTGGATTTTAGCCCCAGAAGGACTCCAGTGCTTTGGCCACTGCTGACCAGCACATCACACAGTGGACAAGAGTGTACACCTCCAGCCTCCTAAGCCTCCTTGCAGCCCTGCACAGCCTGGACAGCTGGCTATTTTTATGTCCAGGATAGCGTGTGAGCTCAAAGCTTATTACCAAGGGTTTCCCACTGAACACAGGAGCAATGCCAAGGATTTTTTTTTTTTTAAATTGTGGCAATGGGCTCTGCATACGGCCAAGTAACTTATGCGTTTCCTTTAATTTGTATTTTAAGAGTAGAACTTACTTCACCATTTATAATACCTCATGTATTTGTTAATATGACTATATTAAATTAAGAAGTGCTTTTAATATTAAATATGGAAGAAATCATCTTTTAATGCTCTTGTTTATCCTCCAAAAAAACCCCCCAAAGCTCTGAAAACACGTAAGTGAAGGGATCAGCCTACAGCTCAGCACATCCTGATCAGAGAGCAGGAGATTCTGCCTCTCCACAATATTTTCTCCAGCTTGACCAGCAGATTGAGGCACTCAGATGGGTCCAACAGGAGAGCAGGGAACAAGTCACAGCACAGCCTTATTCCTTTTTTTACCTTGTGCTGCTGGTGGCATAAGGGGGCAGATGAATGCCCTTTTCCCAGTGCTTTCTCATTTCCTGGACTAACACAGACAGGTCTAAGGACTCCAAAAATACAGAGATAGCAACACCTTGAGAATAGGCACTGAAATTAAAATGAATTTTATTTCTGCCCATCAGGGTCTCCTGGCTGTGTGGAATTAGCCTGTCCAAGCCACTGGCTATTTGCTACTAAAATTAAAGATGCATGCATTTTTTTGGCTGTGCTGAGGAAAACCTGCAGCCTTTGTTACTATATAGGTCAGAATATATTTCTCCTAACATGACACACAATGAAAATAGTTCCACATACCACCACTGGGAAAGATATTGCCACTTCTCCATTCCCACACATCCAGCTCAATGAGATGGCCAGACTACAATCCAGTTTTCTTAAAAGCAGTGGTCTACACCTGACAGAAGCTTCAGTCAGAAAGAATAAAGCCAACACTAAACAAATTTTAAATATGACCTAGTTCTGAAACTTCATCTCCTTTATGTGACTGAGCCATTATTGAGATAAATCTGTATGCAGTGATGAGGGGGGGAACTGAATTGAAGCAGCCAGTAAAACCCTATTGCAGAAACAGAGAGTGTTTTGTTGTGAGCTTTTACCCACACACCCTTCTCTTGAAGGAATTAAACTAACTTAACTGTGCCAGGATGAAAGGCCTTTGCAGAAAAATGATTTTGGAGGAAATGAAGCCTTTTTCCAATCACATAATTTTCTTGAAGTGTCAGAACCCTCCAATTCTTCAAACTTCCACCTCACGAACGGAAATTAAAAGCATGGTCCCAGTTGTCAAAACACACATTTACCATAAATAAATCCATTACTCACTGTAAGGTTCTCTCTGTATTGATTATACTGTCTTATGAGCAATTTCAGCATGAGGCCACTGAACTGCAAAGGTTTTGTGGTGTGGCTCTGCCCTGACTCTTAAAAAAACTAATGCAACATCCTCTGCTACAAAGAGTGAGAGAGCAACAGAACATATTCATTATTACAGAGAACTTGTGAAAGTATATTTTATTATAAGAACTGAACCAGCACCTGTGCTGAACAAAACCAATCTTACAGTGACTGCACTTAAACATCCCCACCTAACGTAGTGAAGGTTTACTGTGAGGAATTAGAAATACAGCATTTATGTGCTTTCACATCAGTTATACCAAATAACACTCAAACAGTAAAAATTCAGAAGATTTGTGTCTCTTCCCCTTGAAGGGCAGACACAAGTCCCTACCACAGAAAGAAAAAGGGAAAAGGAAAAACAGGAAAAAAAAGGAAGAGGAAAAAAAGGCAGGGGAAAAGGGGGAGGAAAGGGAACAAGAAAAAAGAAACAAGGGAAAAAAAGGAGGAAAAAAAAAGGAGGGAAAAGACAAAAAAGATAAATAGAAAAAAAAAAACCTCAATTTTTATCTTCTTCCTTTCAGTCATGAGCCAGCCAACACACCTCAACAAGCATTTGAAATGGATATCTCCTAAACTTGCAAAAATATCTTGCACTTGAAATGTGGCTCTTAAGAACTGTATTAGATTTTCATAGCTTACAGTTTGTGGATTCTTAGCTTTCAGGGAGGGAGAGTTACTTTACAGCAGAGATGCAGAGGACTTCCAGAAATTTCCTATACATAAATTGTTTTTCCTAGCTGTGAGAAATGACAGCTGTGGTTTTCTAAATTCTACAGGTTTAGAAACAAAACTTATATACAGGGAATACTGGAAAACAGGGCCAGGAAATGCTGACGTGTGACAGGAAAAGAAGCTATTAATAAAATCATCCATATAAATGGCTCAAATATAAGCAATAAGTTAGAGATTTCTGGAATATCTTTTTTCCCCCCCACAGTTTGACAAAAACTCAGTTCCTTACAGGGATTAGGATAGTTCTTTATGCAAGTATTGGGTTCTGCCTGTCAGCAATACCTCTGTTGTACCCCCAAAATTTGTTCTAAGTATTACCAGTAAGATTTCCCTTCTGTCCCCACGGACATCTTTCAATCTGTCTCATTTCTTACGTGTTCTGTGTCTCAAAGATGAGCTAAATTGAAGTTAAGGGACCCTTTTTATATCTATCTCATTACAACATCAAGAATAAGAGATTGACTCCTATTGATATTTACAGAACAATAAAAGCAACACAAAAACACAGCTGTCAATAATGAGAGAGGAAAATAAGCACATTATTACCTAACATTACCAAAATAATATGATATTTTCCATCCAGTTCTACAGACCCAGGGGAAAGGAAAGGATCTCTCTCATGGTACAGCCTACATACTAGGTGTGAAACTGGTTGAATTTTCCAATGCTCTCCCAACAATAAGTGTCCATATCATTGTCTTTACCTCGAGGCCAGTCAAATTATCCAACCTGAGCTCAGATACACCCTGGACAGATAAAACATTGTTCTGAAAACACAGCCACCCTCCAGACCAAAGAAGGCAACTCCGTGACACAAAGACCCTTACTGAAATGCCAGTGTTATGAATGATTACTAACTGAGGAAAGCTGACATGTCAATATCATGACTGAAACATGAAATATGGCATATAAAACTTAGTTCTGTTAACTCCTCAAACAATCTAAGCCTGCAAAAGGCAGGCTTTAAGATCATAAAAATCACATTACGAAACACTGAGAAGAGTTCTTAATTCTTGTGAGAAAACCCAACTCTTTTTCCGGAGACAGCAACAGCCCATATGATGAAAAACAGCACTAATTTTCAAGCTTACCTGTTTAAGAATATGCAAATCACCCCAGATATCTGAAGCACCAACTTCACACACTAAGGCATGGAGAGCATGGCTTGGACAATGAGAGGACATGACCATAACTGTGGTTTATTAAACTGTAAATCTTCCCAACATCTTGGCTGTTTGTTGTTGCATTTTTGACCTCAGGGACAGAAGCTTGTTCCTTCCCAAAATGTGAGACAGTACCACCCAAGGGAAAGGAAATCTCTCATAGCTGCTGAGTGTGCCTGCAGCACACCTCTGAGCAGTTCTCTCTATCCATCAGAAAACAGGATCACAGCCCCTGAAACACTGAGCCTAAACCACCTAAAATACTTCCCATTTGGTTCCACTGGTTTGAGAAATACATGTTGCCTACTACCTGCCACAGCAATCCCTCCTGAAAACTGATTTATATTAACAGTGGACATATGCATGGGTGGGGGGAACGCATTGAAATGCAGCTTGTTTTAGCAAAACAAAGCTAATCCATCAGGAGGGGGAAAAAAAACCCACACCACTTACTTAACCAACTTTAGAAACTTGCAAATAGGATTTGGACACAAAGGATTTAAAATACACACAACGTGTCCATTACTAACGTGTAAGAAATGACCCAGGCAATGGTCTTCAGGTGGACTGCTGGTGAGTTCCAGGGAATATGCAACAGGTAACTAAGAAAAGCAAGTCTGCTGTCCAGAGGCTTACACTTGCTGAATGATTGCCATATATATTCATTAGCTGTGTTGCTGGAAAATGTTTAGAATTCCTCAAATCTGAACAAAGCAAAGGTCACCACCCAGTTAACAGCAGTGCAGAAAACCAGCTAGCACAACACTGTAATGCTCTGATGGACACAAGACCTGCAAAAGCAAGAAAACCAAAGCCACTAACTCACCTGGTATTTGCAGCTGTTAAGGGCCCCAACACCAAACTCTGGCTATTCCAGGTGGCAAAAGCTGAGCTGGTTACAATTGCCTGTGCTCTCACTGACTCAGTGAAGCCCGAGTCCATGGGCAGAGACAAAGCTCTGCTCTCCAGCCTGGTCCAACAAGTCCAACACCCTCCTATACATTTCTGTCCTTCCCCGACAGCTGATGTTTGCTTAGCTCCACTCTGTCTACCCCTGTCTGGGTTCCATCCATCTTCTGTCCCACACTTTTTTCCTGTCCTCCCATTCCTCAGGTTTCTGCATTTCTGTAGCACCACCCTTCTTGTTTACCTTCCAAACCACAAAACCAGCCATGTAAAAACCATCCAAGAATAGAAAAAAAAAAAAAAAACACCACCACCTCACAAAACCCCCAACCCATCTAACCAAGGTCAAAAGGCAAGAAATAAATCCTATAAAATTAACTCTTGCATATAAAAGTGTACTATAAAATTGAAAAAATATGGATTTTTTCTAATTTAAAACAATATGCCTGATACCACATTAATATAAGTTTCACACAACTCTAAGCATTTAGTTTCTCCCCTTTACAACAAGAAAGATATTTTGTCCTCAATTTAAATACTAAATATTGAATCATGTAAGAAACAGAAAGCATCTCTGAAAATCATGAAATATTTTATGAGTCTGTTTGTGCTACATTCCTTACAGAGCCTGGTGTATATGACTCAATCATTGTTTTTCACTTACTGGCCTCAGTTACCAATTATCTTTGTACATTTACAAATGCCTAAATTTATAGAAGAGCTTAGAAAATCTTCTCTCCAAAAAAAAAAAAAAAACTTGAAAAAGCAAAAAAAAAAAAAAAAGGCACAAGGTGAAGTACATTGGCTAAAATTTTTTGCATATTCTACTGTTGTTTGAGACAAGAAGCACAATTTGCTCCTGCCATTAAATTTAGGGACAAGGTAGCCAGTCTAAAAACCTGCTCCCATAAACCACTTATTTGACTTTATGACATATGTTCACCACGCATTCACTACCCACAAGAGATAGGTCACAGATTTGGGAAGTAAACAATTTTTAAACCAGAAACAACATCATAACCACTAGTGAAACTTGACATAGGGAACACACTGCACCAGAAATACCAATACTGCAAATACCCTTTTCTACTTATTGTACTAACAGGTTGGATTCTAGCAAATGAGCTGATTCTGAAATAAAACACCTGAGAAAACAGAACAAACAAATAAAAAAAAAAATCCCCTCCATCTCCCCCCCCAAAAAAAAAAAATCAACAAAAAACACCCACTGAACTTTTCCATTCCTGATTTATACAATTATTATCATATTGCCCTGACTTGGGCTCAGACAGAAGGACAATAAAACTACATGTGAGTGTCTGTCATGGACACACACAGCCCCCTGCTTCCATGTTACCTCAAGTTCCATATGCAAATCAAGACATCACAGTGGTGAGAACTTTTTTATCTGGGCCTTTCATAATTACTTAGCCTAGTTATTGTTCTACATGGAATTAAAATGAGCACAACACATTGAGCAGCCAAAAAAAAAAAAAAAAAAAAAGCAATCATCATACTGGAAAGATCAAGCAAAAGTATGTTTTCTTTTATCAAGAGACCAAGTCTATCAATTTTCAGAAGGAAAGCAGCAAACAAAAAAAAAGAAATGAACACAACCCCTTCCCTTTCTTCTTTCCTCACAGAAAGGACAATTATCACCTACCTGATTCAAGTCCATGCTGTGGCCAGCTGATGTCTTCTTTAGACTAGATTGGATTGAAAAGATCTTCTCCTCATCATCCTTTACACTTTGGGCCATCACCTCGCCCTTGAGAGTGACTGTAGCAGTATTCCTGAAGACACTTCCAATAACTTCTGCCTCATGGTCCATAAACTGTGTGCTTAGCTCCCAAATTAACTCCAACAATGCACCACAACTGCCAGGCTTCTAACCGGAAGGTTGGAAAGGACCCTTAAGGTGCTCAAGTCCAACCATTAACCCAGCATGGCCAAGCCCATCCCCAAACCAGGTCCTTAAGTGCCACATTTACATTTCTGAAATATCTCAAGGGATGTGGACTCCAACACTTCCCTGGGCAGCATAATCCAATGCCTGACCACCCTTTGAATTATTGTTCAACTTGACTAAAAGAGCTACTGAAGGCTAAAGCAGACTACATGGACCTTCTGCCTTCCCTTTCTTCTAGTCCATCTTCCCCTTGCACCTAAAAAAATCCCCACCATTCTCCTCCTAGGTAGCTAGTTTTCCTCGGACATCAGTACCCCAGGCAGACTGCAGGTGTAGGACTGCAGCCCTGAGACCACCCTGTTTTATGGCAGCAAAATGTTAATTTGTTTCAGCTGCTTCATCTAATTAACCCCAAGGCAGTACCACGTGAAGACACCATTAAGTGGAAAAGTATATACTCCAAGCTTAACTTCCCAGAACCCCTGTCTGGCTGTAAATAAACAGACGCTTTATCACCGTGCTTGGTGAAATTTTTAGTGCTATTAAGTCAAAATTATTTTGGTTTTTCTGTTCTTCATTCCCAATTCTTCATCAACCCCCCAATCCACCGCTGACATTTTCCACAGCAAAAGTGTTACTGAGAAGGGCAGTAAGCCTTACTGTGACCATAAAATGGTTTTGTTTTGTTGTAAATGAAATGCAGAAGAGAAAATAAGTGGTTTTTGTTGTTGTTGTTTTGCATGATGTAGAATAGATATTAAAATGGGTTAGAAAAAATAAGCTCCAGCAAAATCCTATGGGGTGAAAAAAATGTAAAGTCAAATTCTCTCAAGTAAATTTTCAAAATTGCAGCAATCCAGCCTTTAAAGCTTTCATTGTACAAAATACCTGGCATAAATTGGAGGGGGGGGGGGGGGGGGGGAAAGGAGAACACTGCAACCTCAGCATTGTATCTCCACTTTTACTGGAAGGCAAAGACTGCAAGCTCAGCCCATAAACGTGCAATAATAGAAGAACCTACAGATTATTTTGAACTACTGCTTCACATCCAGCCATGGGTTACATACCAGAACATTTCACCAATTTCAAACAGTGTGATCCCCATTCAGTGACAGAAATCTACAGTCTTCAGCATGAGTCCACTAAAGCCTTCAAAGCTGAGTTACCTGCTTTGATGACAACTGAAGATATGTATAATGAACAGCAACTTGCTTGCTGAAAACATCATTAAAATTGGTTATTTAATGTGAATAGCAGTTTTCTCTCTGCTGCCTCAGTTGTGCACTGGAATGCAATCCAGAAAAGTCAGAGCAACAGCCACCAGCTCTGAAGACAAAAAGGAACAGCAGTAGAGATCACAGCAAAAATGGAACAACCCGTTTAGCAGTCCAAAGGCAACTAGTGCAAGGTTAGGCAGTCACATTTAAAGTAATTTTTGCAGATGCTAGAGAGTCTGAAAAACAATATTCTGCATAAACAGAAGGGGTAAGGAATGCAACGATTTCTTTTTTGGCAAAGTGTGCTGATCTATCCTCCTTAATGTAAGGAATTAAATGATTAAAAAACTTCTATACTTTCCAGAACTCTTCTACAATCTCATTTGCCATAGCCACCTCCCTTCTTCCTTCAGAAGTGCCAAAACAACACAGAAGATTAGACATGAGCTAAAGGAAAGAGAAAGAGGATGATAATGTAGAAAACTGGTATGTATCAGTGATTCTTAAACTTGTTGGACTGTTATATCCCCTTTCACCATCAAAACTGATCATAAATCTTTCCACTTTGCCTTGGAGTACAGTTTAAAAACCAGTGTGTAAATACAGGTACTGATTTATACAAATACACATACATAAGTATGTTGGCTTCTTGGTTGTGATGCTGCCCGGGGTCAGAGTAAGGTTAAAAACCAATTCTCTGCTCTTTTCCAAGGTACACAATACCCAAGGACTTTCTGAATTGGCCCAAGATTTTCACAGGCATCATAAAGGTGATGCAGAAAAACTACACCTTCACTGCAGCACTGAGCAATTGTTCCTCTGAATCTGAAGAGCAGAGGAAAATGAAGTTGAATTGTTCTGTGAAGCCTGAAGCCTTACTGTATGGCACAGAGTAAAAGTAATGCAGGGAGGAGACAGAAAAGTGAAGACAGGAGGAGGGGAAGAGGCACAGCCCCACCCTCCACCAGTGAAAGCACAACTCCACCAAGCCTCAGCTGATGAGAGCTGAGAATTTACAGGACACTACAGAGCCCTATATGAAAACCCTACAGAAAGTGATTTTTTTAAAAAGGGGGGAAAAAAATCCTTGACCTGTTGGATCTTTCTTTTTATTACCTTAGTTATTCTGAAAGTCTAAATTCAAACCTTTTTCCTACTCCGTGTGTGCTGTGGTTGTGAAGAACTGACAACAAGCAAACAGCGATAGATCTCCTGTGCTACCAGCAGCACGGCAGCATTGGCTTTAGCACTATCACAAAATTCTAGGAAATGCAAAGTTCCTATGGGGGAACACACTTCTCTCAGGTCAGTTGCAGACTGAAGTATTTTTATTCCCTCACTGATTTTACTTGTGCGTGGAGGCAAAAAAATCAGCCTGAAAGAGGGAAGTCTTGAAAGAAGGCAGCTCTTCCTGTAAGAAATTCAGCAGCTGCAATCTTCTTAACTACTGCAAGTTTAAAAAGATATTTTCTCTTAAGCCCTATGAAACTGAGTTTCAAGTATTCAGAAAGCAAACAGGAGCAGTTTGTAGTGACTTTTGAGCTACAAACATTGGGAAGCTAAAATAAGTAAGAGGGAAGAAAAAGAACAATCAAAGTTACATGATTTTGTGATTCACCAGCTTAGACGAACAAGAAAATATGTATTTCAAATTCTTAAGGCTCCCAGATTTCCACCGAATATACAAGCATGCTGCTTATCCAAACAACCTGTGAGATCTCAGACTGCAAAACTGGTTACAGGTTCCTAACTCCAGTCAGAGATTGTTCCTCACATTTCAATTCACACAACAGCACACTTGAAGGATTCCAGTCAGCACTTACTGGCTGTCAGGCCTGTTCTTAAACCTCTGCTAATCCAAGCACATCTCTCACATGAATTATACATATTGGAGTAATATGCAACCAAGTGTCTTATACATGCAGGTGTTTAAATAAAAATGAACCCTGACTCCTTTGCTACATACAGCCACCCCTGTTTCAGTGTCTGTGCTCAGGAACAGAACTGTGCACTGACACCAAGTGTAACTTAGCTGAGGTTCAATGTGTGCTACCAGGTAAGCATGTTTGAACTAAGAGGGCCCAGATGTTTATCCTGGGATAAGGGTTGAATTTCACAAGAGGATTAAGATGTTGTAAGACTGTGCTACCCACGGGAGGGACAGTCAAACAAATGATGGACCTGATCCAGCTAAAAACTAACCCAGAAGAAAAGGAAGAAGCGTGTCTGCCCTCCCCACCTGCTCAGTGAACCCCACTGGCCATGGGGATACACAAGTGAGCGAAGGCAGCAAACACAGTCCCCACAAGAGCAGGAAAGAGGAGACTTCCTCGGTGGTGGCAGCTTGGGTTACACCAGATGAAGCCATTTGCGAACCCTTAAGCTTTAGGTCAGGTTATTGTAAATCGAGGTTAACCTAAATGCAACCAATTGTCCTAACACAATTGCATGTTAATATTTTTGGCGCTGGGTTAGCAGAATAAGTTTTTTATGTGTTCCAGACAAAGTTATTCTTCCTGAACTTAACAATGCCTAGAACTTCACTGCAGGACTTTGAACACATTCTGTTTGGTCAATCTGAAGCTGAGATTTCACTATGACTGGATACCCTATGTCAAAATACAATTTGCCCTGCTCCAGCTACAGCGTGTAATAACCCAAGCCACTGCCTTTGAAAGGGACACGCTTTCCATCAGAGCATTAAAGGTCATCAGAGGCTAGCAGTGCTCGAAGTGAAGAGTCTCTTCATTCCTTTCAGTTTGCTAAACTGAAACCTATTGTGCTGACTAGCTGCAAAAGGAGGTCAGCACAAAAACTCCTTGTGTCCTAAAGGACAGTAATCACACAGGCACATCAAGCACCAGTTGGTATGAAAAGGAGAAAACAAATGGGAGAGGCCTGTGGAGTAAGAAAGACACAGAGATCCACCCTTACAGAAAAAGGAAAATAAAAAGGGTTACACAATTACTCCTTCTATGATGCTTACGAAAGAGAAAGAGCATTGCTGGCCTGGGATTTAATTCTAGTATCACCCCTGTTGTGTATTTACTACTGACTTTACCCTGTGTGAGCAAGATCAGACATAGCTTATTAACCAAAGAGATGCTTAATCCTACTTAGTCATTAGGCATGAGTAAGGGCTACAAGTATTTGACCTTTTGTGGAAAATAATAAAAAATAATAAATTATCTTTTTTCATCTTTGCAATGCCAGAGAAATAGACTTTCCCTATAGCATGAGTGATGAACTCCTAAGCAGCTGTAAAGTAAGTTGAACAGCAATATTACACAACAAAGAACACAAGAAATGTGCTCAGTTTTGTGAACATGTGAACAAGTACGTATTAAGTACAGTAGGTGTAAGCTTTAACAAAATCCTCACCAGCCTAACAACATTCTGTGGAGTTCGATTCCAATAGTGGCATTATCCATTATCACTAACACAAATGAAAATGTTCCACTTTTCACTCTGGATACCTTTATCAACAAAAAGAAGAGACTCAGGCGGAGAGAGGAACAACTTTTCTGTGGTGGAATATCCACCAACAAGAAGACATTTAACCAGATTTCTGTAATTGTGGACATGTCATTCTGTCCCTACACAGAGAAAGCTAAAAGGAGTGGCCTCCCCATTTTCCTTCCCTCAGGTAGAAGTGCAGTGTGATCATTCATTTCTGGAAGGCAGTGAGCTAGCCCAGAATGGGTTAAAGAGCAGGGCTGGAAAATACCCTATGTTTCCAGCCGTGTTTTCCCTGACTTTAAACTAATTTTGAATTGGCATAGGATGCTTTGGCAGTGGAACAGAAAAGATGATCTAATAGGTTATTCGACTTCTGTCACTAATTTCTCTGATCTAAATAACATTTTAGGTTTACTTGCTTAAAACACAATTTCCTGAGAACTGGGTTTAGGGCTGGAAATGGAGAATAAGACAGTGGCTGTCAAAACCACAGCAATGCTAAATTAAAACAAAAAAAAAAAGTCTTGAAGAGCCTTAAAATAGGAAAAAAGTAGCTCCAGCCTCTTTATAGCTCACAAGAGAGCTCAGTTGCAAATAAATGTGCACTACAAGATGAATGTGATAATTACACATCACTGGACAAAAAAATGCATGGGAAGAAAGGACTGTCAAAGGTGATACAATTTGCAGTTATTATTTTGTATTTAGCTATTATATACAAAATATACATTATTTATTCTATATATAATGTATGGGTATACACACACCTACAACTTCTGAACCCCACACAATAACATGGATGCAGAGCCAAGAAGACTCTTGCACTGAAAGAAGGAAACAAGAAAGTAGATTAGCTCACGAAGAACCAAAGAACTGATATAATGTGTTGATATTTCCTGGAACCAATCCAAAGATGAGCAGCAGAGTTCTGGATGAACTGCAAATTTTCCCAATACTTCCTCTGAAAGCCAGGCTGGTACAGCATTTTAATAATCCAACTCAAAATCACAGAAATCAACTTTGGTTTTTGCCAAGTTGAGCTGAGGTGAGGGGGCAAGGTCCCCACAGATATTTATAAGCAACTTTAATTTCTGTGCACACCCCAAACTATGCCTGTGTGAGAGCAAACTAGTTGTGTAACCCACTGTTCTCCTCAATAGAAGAGGTTGAAGTAGTTACAAATCCAGGTATTTCAAATCTCAGCAAGGGAAAGCTTTCTCTGTAACAAGACACAAATTCAGGGTAGATCAGCAACTCACCAAATACAGCCAAGCCTATGGTCCCACACCCCATTTTAACAAAAGGCTTCCATTGATGACCTCGAGTCAGTTGACACAGAGTCCCCAACAGTGGAAACTGCAGAGTGCCTTCCATGAACTCTGGGAGGGAGGGTGCAAACTGTGGGGGTGGCAACAAGAATCACTGTACAAACTGCATCGCTTGTACTCCATCCAGTGAAGAAAATCAGAGTGCATGCCTTTAAAGAGAATTGTCTTCTAAAGATTTTTTTTGGCTTTTTTTTTTACCCAGCTTGCTGAAGGGGACTCAGCATGTGTCAGTACCAGCTACTGGGAGGGTTGTTGGGTGACTGCCTGCCTGGATTAAGCACATCTCCCCTCCCTTCTCAGCATCTCTCAGTTTGGAGGACACATACACACACACATAGAGAGAGAGATTATATTTTCCCTTAATTTTCTTTGATTTAAAAAAAAAAGATAGTAAAAGCATTTCTTGCTGTCCACATTGTGTTTGTTGTCATTCAATCCCAACAGCTTCTTTTCCAAATCACGCGGTTTAATGATATGAGGGAAAAAATTAATAATTATTTTTGTGTGAAGAGTAAAGCAGTAGGAGACCTATGACTGTTCCACTGTAAAACTCTCCACTGGAGTTTGCCTGAGAATAAAGAAAGGGAGAAAACCCCTAAATGTACTTAACTTTTTTTTTTTTAACATGAGGAAGAAGGTTAAATTAAGTGGAATCGTTTTGCTAAATAAAAATTATGAAGCACATAAACTTGCCACACTCTTACAATTGCTAGAAATTAAGAAGTTTGGGAGCTTGCATTTGGTTTTACTGCAAAAGCATAAATGTCTCAGAGAAAATACTTTTCAACTGCTTTAAAAAGACTAATTTCTTGTGTTTTAAGTATTGCTTTCATGTTCCCATGGATGTTCCCCAGTGTTCTTAGACATTAGTCAAAAATCATAATTAACACTTTACAAGTGAAACAAAGCAGGTGATGTGTCTAGATTTTGTTGGCAATATTTGTGTATTTTCTTTAAGAAAAAAAATGAAAGAAGAAAATTGGTGGGCTTTTTGTAAAAAGGCAGCAAAATTTATGTTTTTAAGATCAAAAGCATAGGGCACCTAGAGTATATTTAAGTAACATGAAAATCATAGCACAGGAATTGAGTTATGGTGAATTTCATAGCAGACTACCCCTTAATTAGGCAACTCTTAGCTCTTCAATTGTCCCAACCAGAAAGAATCAAACAACAGTGAGAGCTGAAACTGCACTTCCTCCTTTTGTTGTATCCATAACTTTCACATTATAGCTTTGGTTTTCTGTCTCACTTCTTCAAGGAAAGACCAATTACCCGCTTATCTAAAAATCCCGGCTTTACTACTTCAGCCTTAAATAAGGGGAATACGGGGAAAGGACACCCCATCACTAGCCTGGGCCCAGGAGCACCCGAACTGCTCTGGAGCTGGATGGGGACACAGCGCACCACAACGCTGCCCTGCACAGAAGTCTTCCCGAGAATGACTCCTAAACCTCCGGCCCCTTTCCTGGATCTTGTGGAAACGACGTGAGATGTTCGAAAAGGGATTTGAGGACAGCTGGGCTGACGAGAGTCCCTGCTCCTGGGGTTTAGGGAGCGACTCTGCTGCTGCCCCGGGAGTAGGTGCAAGCCGAGCCCAAGTACCGCGCGTGTGTTTAAAAGCCTCGGTCCGGAGGAAGGGCGCCAGAAGGAAGAGAAACACGGTTGTGCCTCGCCGGTAACATCAGGAAAGCAGCGAGATGTCAGTGAGGTCGCTCTGCTTCCTGTTTGCCAAGCGCACACGCACACATTCCGCCACCCCCGCCGCTTTGTGCGGCTCCTGCCCGCGCTCCCCCCGGCCCCGCTCCCTGCGCATCCCCGCCTCCCGCCGGCCTCGCTCGGATGCGCCGGGCTGCCGGGACTTGCGCTCCCGAGGCCAAGGAGGCGGGGGCAGCGCTCGGCGCCGAGCTTTTGTTTGCCGCTGGCGAAGCGATCCCCGTCTCCAGCCGCCGCACGGTGAGGGAGCGGGGCTGGGGGCAGCGGGAAGGGTGCTGCCCGCCGGGATGCGCGGCGTCCCGCAGGGGAGGAGCTGCCCGGCACCGAACCGGCACCGGGCAGGCTCGGCGCGGCCGCGGAGAAACACGAGGCTCCCTCCTCGCACGTACGGGAGGGGGTGAGAGGAAGGACCGTCCCCTCTCCGCTTTGTCACACAGAGCTCCCCCGGCGGGGGCCGCCAGCAGCTGCCGCCCTGCCGGACCCTCCCGCACGGCCGCGCCTCCCCGCGCAGGGGAAGGCGAGAGGGAGGGACGTGCGAAGCTTGTAAACCACACGCCGCCGTCGCACCTCCCCTCTCCTCCTCCCCCTCCTCCCCGCCGGTCTCCACCGCCCATTGTGCGCCCGGCAGACGGCGAGGACCCGGCCGCCCCGTGCCCGCCCCCGGGCACACCCGCCCCGGCGCGGGGACACGTCAGGACACACACGCGTGTCCCCCGCGGCACGGCCGCCCGCCCTCCCTCCCCCGCCGGCCGGGACGAGCACCGCCAGCCCCTCCACCAGAACCACTGGCGGCCGCCACCAGCTATAAATAAATAAAGCTCTGCCGGAGCGCAGGGCCCGGCTCCCCCCGCACCTCCTCTTATTATTCATCATCGGTGCAGCCTGGGAGTGGGAAACTCCGCTTCCTACTTGCTGCTACGCTCCTACCGGCTCAGCCCCCGCCCCCTTCCCCCCCTCCGCTCCTCGCTAAGCTCCTTAAATCCCAAGGAAACTTTGGGAAGCGATTCAGCTCGCGTGGGGAGCCGGGCTGCTGCGAGCCGGGGCAGCCCGAGCGAGAAACCTGCCTAACTTTTCTTTTCCTCCATCCGCCAGCTCAGCCTTCCACCTTCCTCCGCGGCGGGATTTAAAGGCGGCCAGCCCCCCGCACGGAGAACCCGTGGCGAAACACGCACGCACGAACACACACACACAAAACCCTCCCCGGCTCTCGGCAGCACGCCTGGCACCGCTCCTTCCCCCTTACCCCAGAGCAATTCTACCCTTCCGAAGGGGACGGGGAGGGAGGGGAAGCTCCCTCCGCCCCAGCCCGTGAGAAGTTGCGAAGCGTCCCGGCAGCTCCCGCCAGAGACCTTGCCACCGCCAAAGTTGAGTCGAGCCCCGTTCCCCCTTGACAAGCGACGGGGCCGACCTCCAGCTCATCCCGGCGAGCGACGCGGAGTGGACAGCCACCCCTCAGCCCCCCGGCCCGCATCCCCTTACCATGATCAGCGTGTGGTTCCTCTGCTCCGCCGTGGCGGGCTCGGCATCTTGCTGCTGTTTGCTCTGGTGCTGTTGCTTGCTGCCGCCGCCGGTGCCCGTTTTCTTGGCCCTCTGCTCCAGGGTCCGCTGGTAGAGGCTCACCGTGTCCCTGCGCTCCAGCTCCAGCTGCTCCGCCTGGGCTTGCTGGTACCTGCTCTCGCAGTTGACATGGTGCCGCCGGCAGCCCTCGATGCGCTGCCTCAGCCGCTCCACCACCGTGCTGTGCTTGGGAATGCCGCCGCTGTTGGCGTTATTGTTACCGGGAGCAGCGGCAGGAGGGCCGTGGGGAGTGCTGCTAACCCCGATACCGGCCCCGCTGAGGCTGCTGTTCAGGTTATTGTTGATGCAGATACTGCTGCCATTCGCGGCGGCAGCGGGGGCTGCAAAATCCCCCATCCTCGTCCCCGCGCACACTATTTTGGAAGAACTTTTTATCCTACACTTCGCACACACAGTCTCCTCTGGGGTCCTGATGGGATACTTTTTAGAGAACCGGGGAGGGGGGGGAAGGGGGCACCATCATGTATCAGGGAAACAGCGATCCCAAGCAAATGTTTCTCTTTTCCCCCAGCCAATCCCTCTCGAGAAGCTCCAAAACATTAAAAAGAGAGAGGGAAGGGGGCAGGGAAATGGAGAAGGTGCTAAAAGGTTATCGCCAGCAGCACAACCAACAAACACACACGCACACACACAAAGCACAACAAACTGAGCAGCAGCAATTCTGGGTAGCAAACTCCAGGAGATATCAGACCAGTTCCTTTCCTCCTCTTTCTTTTTTATAATCCATTATTTCAAAACAGATTCCATGAGATTTCCGGAGATTTTGCCAAAAGCCTTCTCTCCCCATGGATAAGGAGAAACACGCGCCCCTCCACATGCACACACATACGCACCCGTTCACACGCACGTTCGCACACGCACATCCAAGCACAGGCACACGCTGGGCACACACGGCACACTCACTCGCACTCCACGGCATCAAAAGACAGGCAAAGCCGCTTGCTTATTGTATTTTCCTTCTAGAAAAAAGTTTTGGTGTTTATGCCGCACCGCGTTCGCAAAGTACTTTGGCTGCTCAGTTGCATTTCAACAGGAACCTAAATAGCAAATCCTCGGGCTGGGGGAAGTAAACACATGAACAATCCGGACCGAGCTGGAGAGGAAAAAAAAAAAAAAAAAAAGAAAAATAAGGAAAAAAAAAAAGTAGCGCTCTGAAGTCTCTGCCAAACGCCGAGCTGATACAGCCTAGCGCTTTGCTCTGTCGTGCTGGCTGCTGCTCCTCCTGCCACCATCACAATGATCAAATGCTCTCCTCCTCCACCTCCTCCTCCTCCATGCCAGCGGAGTGATATCAGGACAGGAGCGCTCAGTAAACACCGCAGCGGCGGCGGCGGCTCCTGCGGGCCGAGAGGCAGACCCGGGGACAAGGTGCAAAACCCGGCACGGACGGCGCCCGGCAGGAGCGGACACGGCGCTTCCCCCGCAGCGGCCGGCGGGGCGAGCGGGGCCCGACACCTGCCGGCCTGGGGGCTCGCTGCCTCCGGCAGGGACAGGGAACCGAGCGGTGCCTCCGGCAGGGACAGGGAACCGAGCGGTGCCTCCGGCAGGGCACACCGAACCGAGCGGTGCCGCCCGGCAGGGCACACCGAACCGAGCGGTGCCGCCCGGCAGGGCACACCGAACCGAGCGGTGCCTCCGGCAGGGCACACCGAACCGAGCGGTGCCGCCCGGCAGGGACAGGGAACCGAGCGGTGCCTCCGGCAGGGCACACCGAACCGAGCGGTGCCTCCGGCAGGGACAGGGAACCGAGCGGTGCCGCCCGGCAGGGCACACCGAACCGAGCGGTGCCGCCCGGCAGGGACAGGGAACCGAGCGGTGCCTCCGGCAGGGCACACCGAACCGAGCGGTGCCTCCGGCAGGGCACACCGAACCGAGCGGTGCCGCCCGGCAGGGCACACGGAACCGAGCGGTGCCGCCCGGCAGGGACAGGGAACCGAGCGGTGCCGCCCGGCAGGGCACACGGAACCGAGCGGTGCCTCCGGCAGGGCACACCGAACCGAGCGGTGCCGCCCGGCAGGGCACACCGAACCGAGCGGTGCCTCCGGCAGGGCACACCGAACCGAGCGGTGCCGCCCGGCAGGGCACACCGAACCGAGCGGTGCCGCCCGGCAGGGCACACCGAACCGAGCGGTGCCGCCCGGCAGGGCACACCGAACCGAGCGGTGCCTCCTTCCCGGCGTGTGCCGCCTTTCCCCTTCGGTGTCAACTGTTGCATAATGAATGGGGAGCGGAGCGCCGAGTCCTGCGCCTCCCTTCCCCGGCACGGGGCTGAACTTTCTATTTTAAACAACACAAGAAACATGACACGCCGGGCAGTAACATTTTTCTGAGCGAACGGTGGCTGCCTCCGTGTGTGATTAATGGGTCAGGAATAACAGCCCGGGAATCTTGTTTTAAACCTTTTTGAAGACAAAGCTATTGCGGCCGTAATTGTCATTGATTGTTATTTTCTACCTAGCCCTGTAAGAAACGCACTTCTAATTTTTTTTAAATACATCTACATAAAACAGAATTATCTCAGGGAGACACACGTATCTTCTAACATGCAGCTGATATAAAGAAAATTGGGAACTCGTGCATTAGTAATGCAATCTGATTTAAACCATCTCCAATTTTGGCCATTGCAGGTTAGCAGAGGATAGATACTGTTTCTAAAATACAGCGGCAAAGAGCAGTCATTGTCTTTTTTAAGTGCTCAGCAGTATGAAATTTGGGGTTCATTTCATACTTATTCCCACAATTAATTACTATGTTGAGATGGAACATAATAGTGGACAAATAAAAATAGCAATTAGTACCTCCCCTACACTGGGATTAACAAACACGTCTACCCTCCAGAAAAAAAAAACAACAAATAAACAAAACCCAAACTTTTCTGTAGTATCAGTGAAGATTCTTAAAAGTTCTTCATGATCACCGATTACTACATTATCACAGAACAAGCAGGGGGAAATTGCAGCTCTGCTCAGAAACAGTGTAAGAACGCGGGGAAACTGCAGTCCTGAGTCAATTATAGAAATTCGTGCCTCTCTTAATTTGGAGACGGGGGATGTGTTGTAATCTTTCCAGCACCTATTGAATTGAAAAGTTAAGATCCAATGCAAGAGTAGAAAGAGAAGGAAAAAAAAAAAAAGAAGAGAGGGGAGGGATTTCGTGTTTTAAATAATATATTAAAATTTAATTAATAATAATAATAATAACAACAACAACATGGAAAATGTAATCAGGCCAGGAAGGGAGAGGGCTGTGAAGTACATTTAACTTAGAGCCAATACTTTTATACTTTTTGGATTCCTCCGCAGTGCCCCCTGCAGCCCGCAGCTCGTGTGCTGCAGCCTGGCGCCACAGAGCTCTGGGCAGCCCTCGAGTCCCAAAAAACGAAGTGTTTCTTACACCCAGCAGGGTCAGAAATACGTGTAAAAGCAGTGGTCTTCTTACAGACTGCTTTTCCAGTGCATTTCACATTTGTCGTCTTTTCCTAGGACTGCAATTTATAGCATTTTTCAATCTCTATGAAGTCACACAAACTTCCAGTAAATCACTTTGGCAGCTGTCAATGTGGTAATTTTTAAGTGTAAGCTGTATTGCTATAGAATTTAATTTTAGCCTATTAAATAAAAACTAGGAATTTATCTCTCAGCTATGTGACTTGGTTCTGCCAGGTTGCACAGCCCAAGAGTGATGATTTGAGAAAAAGAAGTTTTGGAGTAACAAGTGCGCAGTGCTAGAAGTTTTGAAAACAAATAAATCGCCAGTTTTGTGGAAATAAAATCCAGACCAACCAAAGAAAGGAAGAAACAAAATACAGAACTTCCCCAACAAATCTCCTCCACCTGAATACATTCAAAAAACATTTGATTCTGATTAAAATATATTTTCTCATTGTCTGAGGTTAAAGCAAAGCTGAGCAAATATATATATATATATATATATTTCCCAACTTATTTTAACAGCACAGTGGTGATTCTTGCATTATTCTACATTACAATCTTTTATTAGACAAGGCACTCCCTCCTATATCTAAAGACAATCAACAGAATCAGCATTTCATTTAAAAAATGGAAGTTGTCCTCTGTTATTTCACAGCTGTCATACAGCACCTAAGAGCTACCTAAATATTTTCCTCTGATGGGAGGTTTTTATTTTAATGCCAAGTATTGAGTGGCCATTGTAAAACAGCATAATAGACGCAAGATTTCAGAGTTCATTTTTGCATCATTTATTTTAAGGACACTTACATAAACAATCACCAGCTTATAAACAGCTAAAGTAAAATGAGCTATTTAGCAAACTATTTAAATCCAATTTTTGAGAAGGACAACGCTTCTGCTAAGCCTCTGAGTCTGAAAAAAAAATAAAACCAGGAAACAAATGCCTTGTATTATATGCAAGAAATAGAGAGATCTCAATTTTGTTCTAACCACTGATTATTGCCATTAAAGCAATGTTCTTCACAACCTTGACCAAACAACTCTGTCCTGTAGTCAGACACAAGCACAGACTCACTCATGACCGTGTGTGCTCTTACTTCCATGGACTTACAAACAGCTCTTCTGTAGAAATTCACTTTGCATGCATAAATGTGTTCATCTGCCCAATAACCTATTTCCTCCCCCACCCCCCGTTTGCACATCAGCTTTGGAGCACTATCTTCACAACTGGAATTTGAAGAGAATCAAATCCATCAGAATTCTAAATGATCTAAGATGAAACTTGCTGATGGCAGCAGATGAGCAGTAATGCCTACCGATATCAGCTGACAGGACACTAATTACCAGTTACAGGAGATGATTGCTTGGTGAGAGATCTATTCAGTGAGTTGGGATTTTGAAAAATTATAAAGCACAGGCCTGATCTGTGAAAAGATACACAGTATGAAAATACAGCGTACGTTCTCAAGATGATTATCATGGCAGAGATCTGTCTAATTAGGAAGGAACTATTTTAATGCTGAGATATGAAAGAGCCCAGCTGGGAGAGGAATTTAGAGGAAGACACAGAAACATGACTGTTAAGCTGACAGCAAGTGCAGTCTAAGCATGTTCCAATGACAGTTTCTAAAAAAAAAAATTCATCTCAGCATTTAATCAATAGTGGTTTCAGAACAAGCACAGGCTTACAGATAATCTAGCTAGTCATATTAGTGGGAGGGGCTCCATGAAACATACATAAAATATTCCTTTGCAGAGCAACATACCACTCTCCTTTGGTCGCCTCAGCTAGAGGGTTATTCAGTTGATGGGCAACATGAAGAATACCACTGAGGAGAAAAATGGGAATCCCACTCTATTAGAAACCACACTTTCCTGGCACTGCCAGTCAGGTTGGAAACTCCAGTCATTGTGACAGCAAGTTTCAAACCAACCTGGGCAAGAGATTAACCTTCAGGACGGCCACCTGGGCAGAACCCTTTCTGAAAACTCCTGCTATAATTAAATGGTTTATGTCTAAATCAGTGAATGACACGGTGAAACAGGCATCTGCTGGAAGGCAAACCTAGAGGCAGCCACACAATGTGTTCACTGGATAACTTGGAACTTCTTGGGTCTGTAACTTTTTCTTACGTGTTGAAAAGGGTTTCAGAGGAATTCTGCTGAAGGTTCTCTTGGACACAGTGGCCATAAAAAAAGAAGAAGAATGTCATTTGGAGAAGAGTTAAAGCAAAGCCATATATTGAGGGTTCACTGAAAATGAAAAACCCCGCAACCTCCATGAATGAACGTATCCGGGAAATCCAACCACAGCACAGCAAAAATTCTCATGAAAGTTGGGGTGACCAGAAGCTACAGCTGTTAGAACATCCAGAACTTTAGGGATTCTTCAAGGGATGAGCTGAGTATGGAGCAAAAAAAGTTGCTCTAAGTAGTTAAGGAAAAGGTGAAAACTTCAGAGGGACACAAGAACAAAACAATAAAGGGAGGAAGAGGAAGCAAGAAAGAAAATCAGAAAGCAAGTTCAAATTGCAAAAAGCAGAGACTTAAGGCACTGCAGGAAGTGAAGTGATCACTCTGTGTAAATACAGACAACACCAAAACACCCTCAAAACACATTTTTCAGCTTGTACATGTCAAGTTGTAGAATGTGGGCCATCCAAGTCAGAATTTTTACAAAATCTTTCCCGTTGTGACCAACATTGAAAGCCCCAATTCCTCAACTGTTATAACAGGACAGGCTAATAGATTGAGATACACAGGGCAACAAACAAAAACTCCCCTATCACTGAAATCAAATGCCCAACTTTGGTAATGAGGAAGCAGTTGGGAATTTTTTTTTTCTCCAGGACAAATCCTGTGCTGATACCAGACTTTTATAAGAATTCCAGTGTGAACATGATCACTTTGAATTTTTTGAGCCAGAAGATAGACTGAAGCTACTGAAAACTATCATTCATCCTCCTTCATATGGGAAACAAAATTATTTTGCAGTCTTTGGCATAATCAGTCAAGGTCAACATTCAAATAGGAACATTTTTTATAAATTCTTAAATTACAGGGAACTTGATATAAAGAGTAATTTTCCACAGTGGTAATTTTTTTAAAGTTCCATCTTCAAGAAGAAGAAATATAATCTTTTCCTCCCTGGGCCAGTGTGCTGACTGACAATAGTGTTGTTTCATTGAAACTGCTAGACTTTACCACCTACAAACAAATCTTTATATCACATATATTTATAAACCTGTATTGAAAGTCACATCACTGAGGTTGTAGCCTTGCAATGAGTTTAAAACCACCAAAATGAAAGCACTTGTGTAATCTTTTGTTGGCTTCTTCGCACAATCCACAGGATGAAATCTTCAAATACATTGTTACACACTGTTTTTTCACAGGATGTTTGTTTCATTCTGTACACAGAATCCTCAGTGTTCAGCAGTGAGGAGCATATTTAACAACTTTTTTTCCTTCTAGTTCCTCATATCCCCTCATGAGGATTTGCTGATTTAAGCCCTGTTCATAGACATTCATTTCCTACTGAATGGCTACTGCTCCTGCTGCAGAGTGTTTCACTTGTACCAATAAACTGATTTTCACAATTCATGGCAAGTGAGAAGACAATGCTCTAACACTGGAGAGTGGAGACTGAGAACAAGGAAATTAAGCTTAAGAGGTTTTGCAAAAATGCTCCAATCCATCTGATTTTTTATAAAGGCTTACACAACTCAGAGCGCGCTGTGTTTTATAAGAGCAGCCCACATCAACTTTAGTTGAATCTGTAGGTGCTTAGCATTTCTGTCAGGCACAACCCTGTTCTCTAGACAGGTACCTGGAGAATGAGGAATGCAATTAATGATCACCTGCAAGAAGCAGAGTTTGCTTGAACTGAATAGCATCATGTAAGAAAGCTCAAACATTTAATCTCAAACACATACAGTTCAGTGAATTACAGGCAAAACCACAATTAGACCTTACAGAAAAGAAAATACTACATGCTGGCTTTCAGTAATATTTTAAAATAATAAATCTTTTTGTCCCACTTTTTCTGTAGACGCACCTTTCAAATAGGTTTTTGCTACAGCTAGAGTCAAAACATGCTGTGTTTAGAAAGTACTCTCAGGGAAAGTTTATCTGAAGCCAGAAAATGCTTAAGAGATAAGACATTAGAAAAAACAAGAAAAACTGTATAAAGGATACAGAAACAATCCCTGACCATGCTTTGGCACATTAACTAAAATAACAAAAACAAGTAACTATTAGGGACATTAAAAACCAAGCCTGTGTTCAGGCTATTTCCAGAGTCACGGAAGTTACTGGGCAACATTCTTCAGAAGTCTAGGACGTCTCCAATCTTAGCTCAGGCTTGCAGCTAAGGGTTTGCAGCAAACAACAGCTGATTAGATTCCAGTTAGACAGGGAAAAAAATCCTTCTCATAGTATGAATAGTGAGACTTACATAGATTACTCATGAGGCCGTTGAGTCTCCATCATTGAAGGCTTTAGGAACTGGTCAGACAAATTTGTCACTAAGGACACCAGGTTCTTTAAGTTCCTTCTGGTCCTGAATTCTCACAACATTATATTTACTTAGGGAACTTGAAAGCCATAAATATATTTAAGCTGGTAATAACTTCATTTATTTAATTCTGACTTTGGTGTACATTGAGAAGTATATATATATATATATATATATATATATATATGAACAGTGCTCCATGTCCCACAGTAGCCACAGGAGTGGAGGAGTGGACTCTCAGGAAAAAACCAGAACAGTGTAAGGACATACTGCCTGCCAGCCTTTAAACATTTTCAGTTCAGGTTATGTGATTTATCTAGTCAGTGGACTCTACACCATCCCTTCCAAAGTTTTCTCCCAGCCTCTCCTTGCCTCTTTACAAACTCCTTGATCCAGAAAGTCATTTGAGGAGTACCACCACAGGTCAACATAGGCTGTCTGAACAACTAGTTCCTCTGGTTTGTTTTGAATGAAGCTCTTGCTATCTTCCAGTACCCTTCATGCTTTTATTAGAAGAGCCAGGAAAAAGTCAATTCCACTCTACTTTTCTCCAGACCTCTCAGTTCTGCAGACCCCTTCTTACCTTCCCCACTGTGTCATGAGTTTTTCCAAATAAGAGTGTGCATTGGAGCACTGCTGTCTGTTGGGTCCTTCTGCAGTCTTCATCTCACCTTTATGGATTTAATTGTCTTGTGTGCAATTCTTTGTCTGTTCTTGGTAAACTTTCTCATTTTCACAAATCTCCCCATATTGAAATGAACACAACAGTAGTGGGCATTTTGACCTCTATTGGTCCCCAAAGATATGGAATCCAAGGGTGTTAGGTCATTCTTAAAGAGCAATCTTCATGTTCAGCAAGATATAGATGTGTATATGCATATATATGCTTATATTGTGTGTGTGTATTCATTATAATGAATACACAATTATAATTGTGAGATATATATATATTTAGGGCAGATGTGGCTGGTAAACAGACAAACAACGGTAAAAGGACTTCTGGTTTTCCTGGATGTAACCAGACATAATTGAGGGTTCATCTGTATCTGTTCTGATTCCTGAGTTTGCCTGAAACATACACTGATAATAATTAGCATTTATTAGCATGCAGTTATCAGATGTTTCTGAGTGTCATTATTCCTCTTCACATATTAGGGAGCTTTATGTGTTTAAGGGCACCTCATGATCCACCAAAAACTAACCAAGTTGCATATTGTATGTATGAAAGCATCTAACTTCGTGCAGATAGGAAAAAACCAACCAAACAAAAAATAAACAAAAGAAGAAGATACCTCAAGATTATAAAGTACCATTCCATAAACTGCAAAGAGACTGAATTGGCATAGTTAATTATTCCTCAGCTGTCCATGTCATGTTTTAATAAATGAAGAGTCCAATAGAATGCATACTAGCTCTATAGGCCTGTATTTTGCACATCATAATTTTACAGCAGCAACACTAACAAGCCAAAAAACTGGATACAAGGTTGCTCCATTTTTCTCTCTCATGACTCAGAGCTGTCACCTCTCCCACATTGCCTGGTACAGTAATTACACTGGAATTTCACCTCCAAGACATAGTAACAGTAGAATTTTGGTACTCTACCAATATTTAAAATTCCCTCACAGCCCTTGCTAATGCACTGATTCTTTGCTGTGCTGAATCAGCACAGCACTGAAAACCAATCTCTCCTCTAAATCACTGACAGAAAGCTGTGCCTTCTCAAGGGCAGAATCAACAAAAAAACAGGATTAGAGTAGACTGACAGTAGCTGTATCAACTCCTATGGCATCATTTTAAAATTATCTAAAATCAATAACCTTTCACTTCTGGAGCATGAGGTTCAATTCTGCATTTAGCCATGCATGAAAATGAGCTCAGCAATCTTGGGCTAGCCTCCACAGAATCGTTCACGTGATTTCCCATGACTGGCAGATTTTACTGTAGAGAAAGAATGAAAATGAATTAGAAAATAAAAGCGAGGTTTTGTCAGGTTGAAAAATCAGACGTCGATAAATCAGAATGTCAGAATCACAAACCAGCAAATTCAGATCTGAAGGCTTGGACCTTCATGGAACCCTGGAATGCAGAGAATGAAAAGTGGAATAGAAGGCAGGATCTACTGTAAGCACAGCGCAGCAGCCACCACGGCATCAATGGAGCAGCCACGGCAATGGCTGTGAGTGGGAACTCTGCACACCCATGGAATGCTGCTCAACTCCACCACTTCTGCACCACAAGAGCTCTCAGGACTGCCCACCGAGTAGAGCAGGCAGTTTTGGATCTCAAACATGCCCTGCAGTTTGCCAAGGCCAGCAGCCCTGCCTCACCTGTTTCCAGGAATTCCAGGGCGCTGCATGGGATGAAAAATTTATCAGCCTGTTCCCATGATGGTAAGGAAGACTTCAAGTCCTTCTTTTTCATGTGGGAGCTCAACCTGAACAGTAAAAAGTACAAATGAAAACCTGAAAATACACATCAAGGAGAAAAAAAATAGAAAATGATGAAAAAAAAAGAGTGAGAGAAAAGCGAAGAATGGCAACCCCTCATCTGCCATAAATCCTGTTCTCAGTTGCTTTGGGTGAATAACAGGAACCCCCCATACCAAATGAAGCCAAGTGACACTTCACTGAGCTACCTCAGTAAGGGCAGTGCACAGTCTTGACTCTGTACATACAAATTCTTTGTGATGAGCTTTTCTCCTTATGCATAATTCTACTTTTCTTTGACAAATATTAAACTCTGTATAGCTAGAATTCTTTCAATGTGACCACGCAACGATGTGCTGTCATTTCCAGGTTTAAATGGGACTGACAAAAGGTGGCAGTGACACAATCAGATCTTTCATCTGGTGACACAAATCAAGACACCTGCCTGATGAAGATGGCTCTCATAAACACTTTCAAGAAGGAACTGCATCCTTACATTTGTTTAAACAACATCTGCCTTAAAAGGGTATGGATTCTAACTTGAAGCCCTGTGCATTACTGTGGTGTAAATACTGTAAAACTCACCTATACTTCTGAGTCACTGCTTCGTCTAAAAAATTAACAGCCAAAGTGGAAAAAAAAGATATAGAAACAAGAGAGATTGGTTGGCTTAACATAAATGCAAGCTGCAAGTATTTCTGTATAATTTAACTGGTTTACTTTACTAAAAAGAGGAAAAGACACTCAGAAAGGGGGGTCCAAAGCACCCATCTCCTCTGTAGCTCTTCAGATGGTATTAAACTTTCCTCAGTCATCCTGTTATGTGGGGAATCCTCCAAATAAAACTCTAGAAAATCTAGAGCAAGGAAACTACTGCTGTGTTCATCCAAATACTTGGACAGAACTGAAAAAAATCCAAATGTGGAAGCCTGTCAGTTTCACAGTGTAATTCTACCTGTTGTTTACCAAATTTACAGTGCAACCTTCCTCCTTGCACAACCCCTAATAATTTGTCATTAGATTTTTTTTTTTTCAGTAGAAAATTTTTACTTATTGTTTTCCTTCCTCTTCGCTGTGTCCAAGACTTCAGAGTCAGGCTGGTGTTGGTGTATTTTTTCCCCTCTGGATTCTTGGCCTATGTGATCTTCTTTTGGGAAGAGACAGTGTCACTACCACCAGGAGGGAAATGCCCTGTCACACTCCTATGTTGTGAAATAAAGACAGGCTTTCAGTTCACCCCTCATTTTCTCAGTACCACCTCAGGAAATATAATTTTACAAAAAATAAACCAAGAAGAAATAGAGAATGGCAGCAAACCTAATTTAGCCATCCTTTGACTAAATATACAAGGCACGTCAGAACATAACCCACCATAGTCTTATTCAAAAATAGGTGGCTGAAAGGTGCTGTAGGATTTACAAAAAGAAAACAGATTGTCTTGGAGGCTGATGCCAAATAACTCATTACCTGAGTTATCACTCTTCAGTCAAAATGTACAGGAAGAAACTACATAAGTCATTTAGACAGCAATCACCATGGGGTTAGGCTGGCCTCTCATGTCAGTGATGAAACGGCCAAAATCTCCGACAGTGCTGAGTTATTCCTTTTATCACTGGAAGAACTGCCTAAAGAATCATCAAGGCTACAGGCCTTTCCAAATTTAAGTGATAAAAATACAGTGTTTTATTACTTTACTTTAATCTTTATAATTTATGTTTGAAAAAAAAAAATAACAAGTCCACAATGTCACCTATAGTTAGGCAACAATGAGATTAATTTAAGCTCAGTATTTAATTCCTGTAAGGAAGCTTTCTTCCAGACCATGATCTTTGTGATTCCTTCCCCACCTTTGTCTGCCCCCAGTCTCTCTCATAACTAAAGACATATCTTTCAGCCCTGACAAAGCCAGTATAAAGTACTGGGTGTTTTATTGCAAGTTGTAATTCAGTCACTTTGGAAGTTATTTTCTCTCTCTAGTAATGACTTAGTGGAGGAAACTGGTAATTTTTTTGTTGCACTTTAACATTGCTAGAGAGGTCACATACTGTAAGTGAGAGAAGAGGTGTTTAGAAATAAGTCTCTGCCTGACCTGATTGCCTTTAAAAATCCTAAAGAAAGTGAAAGTATATTCATTCTCTTGTGTAAATATATATTTTATATATCTCTTATAAAATATTATATATCTATCTATCAGTTATTGTATATCTCTTATAAATATTTGTGTTAAAAACCTAGCATGATGTGAAGAAAAGCAACATTTGTGGGCCTGATTTCAATCTGAGCAGAGCTTCAGTTAATAACATAGCACACATAAACCCTCTTTTAAAAGTTCATAATATTACACTGAAGACAGAATTGCTAAAGAACTTCGTTAATTTTTCTCCCTATTAAATCAGCGTTACAGACTTCCAGCAGATGTCTTTAATAGACACTGTTAATAAAAAGTATTGCATAAGTTCAGACCATTTCATCAGTATTACCTTCTCCCACCATTAAGAGCAGAATTTCTCCTGTATCTTCAAATTATTTCATTAATGCCTAATGCAAAGAAACAATAACTCATCTCCAAGCCCTATAAACCTCTGTCAGCATCCGTACTGTTCCTATACTTTAAAAACTGTGACTGCTTCCATTTACTGCCTATTTGTACAGGTATAAAAGCTTCTCTTCAGAATGTGTTCTACTAGAAGTTTCAGTCCATGGGTATTTTAATTTTAAGCTGGGAAAAAACAATCCGTCTGCTTTTTAAAAGCTCTTGGGTGCCAAAGAGGTTTTGTAGTGTCAGGTGTTCTTCTGAGTAATGATCAGCTAATAAATGTACCTTTGATTGTTTAACTGTCTGGGAAATGTTATCAAATATAATAATTTTCAAGGCAAAAACCCCACCAAAGGAGATGTCTCTGGGTCAAACTGTCTATAGTACTTCATGCCTGAGATAAGTACCAAAGTCACAGTTATGGTCCTGCCATAAAATAAGCTGTGTTGCTCTGATGTGAAGGTGCAGCTCTGTGTCTCCAATGACGGGGATGTTTACTCACCTAAGTAAACACAGGTTTATGGGCTACAGATCCCTATTTCCCACCCACCTGTGCAGGTAAGCCGATGATATATAAAGTGCAAAAGTTTTCCTAGGTCTTGACCAAATCTTGGGCTCATGTTTGTACCAGTGTTTTCCCTCTACAGCATGTTTTCCACAGAAACCTAATGCCTAGTAAGACAAGAATAGCAACAAGCTCTTGGTTTGGGTAAGTAGGAGCCAGGATCTAGGAAAACTGTAAGAAACATCTGGAGACACAATGGGCTTTGGAGTTGGGATTCTCTAGAGTAATTCTACTGAAAGCTGTGAAATTACCTTTTTAACATGTGGAAAAATATGTATATTTAGGCTGGGTAAATTAAAGCAGATTTTGGTGCATTAGAGATACATAATACTCTCTTACATACTTGTAGTATGAAGTGAGAGAAAGAAAGAAGCAATGGCATAATAGCTAGGCACTAGTTTGGCTAAATCCACCTCCCCATCACAAACCTCTAAACGCTCAACCCGTGACTACATGTTTCTAAACAAGAGACCTTTAAGGCTTTCAAACAGGAAAGTTCACCTGAGAAGCCTGTGCCAAGCAGTTTTACTAACCTCTACTATACTCTGCTAGTAATGCAGCCATAAGAGCCTTGAGTTATCTCCCAGGCTCAAGCTCAGCTGTACTTGCCTAGCAATCCAGTAGGATTGTGGATCCTAGTAGGATCCACATTCAGCACAGACATTGCTTGAAAGAAGTGCTGATGTGATTAGGCAACCCATAATTAATCAACACTTCGTGAAGCACGATAACTCACCTGGGTGGCCTCAAGAAGTTTTTCACATCTGAGAAACAGAGTAAAAGAAAATATCCCAAATGTATGCAAGTCACAGTTCTACTGTATCCCTAAATAAAATCTCCCACAGCAGGTAGCCTTGCCCACCTTTTCTCTATGCACTTTGGCTGTTTCATCTGTTAAAAATATAAAACTCATTTGCCTGAAGGAGCCAAAATTTCAAGGGATGCCACCTCAGACCAGGGAGTTGATGACTGACTCCAGCATCTGAGAATAGATCCGAGTAAGCTGCTGCTTTTCTATCATGAGTGGCACAGTATTTTCCCCCTCTAGGTACACGCATTTAATAGCAATATATTCTGTTGCTATTTAGGATTCACTGGCCACTTCCACTACAAATGTTCTTGTCCTGACACTTACAACCAGAGTTTTTGTTACACTGTCCACTGCCAGACAAAATTCATCTCATTCTGAGCTTTATTGCAAAACCAGCACTATGAGCCACCTTCAATGAAATTTTTGCAATTCTTTTGGCAATCTTGAGGTGAGGTAAAAACAATAGACAGCTTAAGGTCAAGTG
Source organism: Cinclus cinclus (assembly GCF_963662255.1). Classification (NCBI taxonomy): domain Eukaryota; kingdom Metazoa; phylum Chordata; class Aves; order Passeriformes; family Cinclidae; genus Cinclus; species Cinclus cinclus. The sequence goes on along the minus strand of NC_085050.1, from coordinate 64,031,387 downwards.
CCAGCAGAAAAATCTCAAATACAAATTGATTTGGCTGTTTAAAAATCAAAAAAAAAATGAGGAATCCTCTGTATTCAAAGAAGAATCAGCATTGAGTGGAGGGTTGAATCCAATGATAGAAAGCAAAGCGTTTGTGTGAACCCCAGTGAGAACCAAAATAGCAGCATTCTGCACTGCTCTATTTATAACTCTATGATTTTAAATGGTAAGACCAAAAATAATCATTCCAATATGTTAGCTCAATGCAATTTTTCTTTCCAAAAGAGATAAATTAGCCTATTTTTTTTTTTCTTTTGGCAGAGAGCAATAAAATAAATAATAAATATTTTTCCAGATAATTTTAGAGGTTTTTTTTTTTTCCGTTTCTGAAGTTTTAATCCTTTGTGGCAGGAGTTCCTGGCATCTGAATATGGCCTTTCCTTCATCTGATTTCATTTAGGATCTACATCTGTCAAGGGACTTTCGTATAAATACGTAATGATTTAACAAAGCAGCTAGTTTAAGGGGGGGATAATTAAGCTTCCACCCTCCCCTTGCCTCCGTGCCACCGTTTGTTACTCTCTCCATCCCCACTGTACCCCTAGAAGCAGTGCATCTGCAGCCAAGCACTGCACACTCCCCCCAGCCCGCTTCCTCTGAAGCTGCAGGGTGTAATCACAACCAGCTGCTAAGGGCTGCTGAGAGCAGGGCAAGCAGCCCCTGCCTGCCCAGAACCAAGCCCAGGTTTTGGGAGCCCCCAGCATTTGCTACATGGACACCCACAAGGAGGTTCCCACTCCGTGGTAGTAGAAGTTGAGAAACAGCAGAATTCCAACTTAGCCTTTGGAGATACTGAAAGGACTGGGTGTAGTGGGTTGGCACCACTTTGTTAGTGGCTTGTCTTCATTTCTTTCTGCCTTCACTCCGAGTCAGGATTAAGGCACAAAGGAGATTAATTTGTCATCTGGACTTGGTTGTTTATTAAATCTTATCTAAAGTACAGAGAGTTCTGCAACACTTCAAGCTACCACCTAAAAGAGAGCAAAACGGAGGTAGATTTAGCTAGTTATAACGTCTTTTAAAGCTAAACAGTCCAATAGATAATTAATCTATATTATTTATACTTTTGATCCAATAACCAAACACCTGTGAACTGCAGCGCAGCACCAAATATCCAACCAAAAACAACTACCTGAAACCATGAAGAAGGAATAAGACAGAGACAATTCCCAAGAACCTCCATCTTGTCCCATACCTATTACTATATTCTAAAAACCCCAGATTCCAATCCCTTCACCATGTGACACCACACACTTCTATTCAACTACACACTCATGATTTTAACTCCATCACTCAGATTTGGAAGCCTTCTTCAAGGCCTTAAGTCAAAAGCAGTGTTCTCCTAGGGGGTAATTGTCACTGTCGGTGCCAGATATTCCTTTTCCAACTGAATCACAGAATAATTGAGGTTAGGAGATACTTCTAGGGATTGTCTGATCCAAGACACCAGCTCAGAGGTGTACTGAGTTTTGACTGTCACCAAAGGGGAAGACTCCACAACCTTTCCGGACAACCTGTGCCACTGCTTGGTAATTAAATATTTTTTTTCCCTATCTGCGCATCTTTGAGAAATAATAACCATAATGATAATGACAGCATTTTTACAATTTTCCTCCAGGAAAAAAAACCCTGCAATTTCAGGCATGCCAACCATGAAAAAAATCACTTTTATAAAAGTTTCTCTCAAGAAAATGAACTTAAGGTAGAAGTGAAATAAGTAGTGCAAAAACCCTTATTAGCCTTCAGACCAAAGTAGAAGTGCTGTAAGACTGTAAAGACACAGACTAGTCATGGGGAGCTGTCCTGATTAAAGGACAAAGCATTAGGAAAGAACAAGCACGTTAGAGATGTCAATACTACACAGTGACTGAGAGTGCTTCAAGGTAATAAATGTTCAGCAAAAGGAATGTACTTAAGAAAGGAGAAATTTAGGCCAAATTGCAGGAAAAGATTCCTAATGGTAAAATACAGAAAGTTGTGGAGTACTTGCCTGAAGGAAGAGGCATGGCATAGCCCTGGAGACTTGTAAAACTACACTGGAAAAAGCACTGAAGTGTTTGGTACACAATAATCCTAAACCAGCAAGGAGAAAGGCTAGATGATATAACTCAGCTTTTCCATCTCTGCTTTCTGTGATTCAGTGGTAATTCCGCTGGCCAATTCCAGCTTCAAATACAAAAATCCAACATCAAATGTAAGCCTCTGCTAAAAGCAAATGTTATAGAAGAACTTACCCCTTCACCCCAGCATGGAATGCAAGTGCTCTTCAGAAATCAAAACAGATCCCGCGTTTTAACTAACTTTTATTTGAATATGCCTACATTATGATGAAAACATTAAAAATGTGAATGTTCATTGTGTTTGTACTTACAGCAGGGTTCGGATGTGATCAGCCTGGGTACTCACACTGAAATTTCTAAATTTTGAATGGAAATTATACAGACACTGTTTAATTAAGACAGATTCTGTAGGGTAGTTATAATGTTGCTCAGCATGAGGAAGAGGGATAGATCTGATGTTCTGTGAACTTTCAAAGGCAGGCTTGCACCTTTCTTACTTTCAGCCTTTTTTTTTTTTTTAAGCTGTTGCTGGAGGAATAAAGGGGAAAAAAACGGCAGCATATTTTATATAGAGTCCTCTAAAAATCTTACTCTTTCAACTTAAAATAACCACTCTGTGGTCTTGATCTCAGGTTTGGAAAGAGATGCAGCTATCTACATTCCAAAATTCTCAAAGGCCTACGTGTTCTTGGAAAGCCCTTGTTCTATCCCAGTTGATTGCAGGTGATTAGCAAGGACTGGGTCAGCAGTGCTTCTAAACTTCATGGAATAAATTAATTACATCCACTAAAAGCAAGTAAGCATTGTGGGACTGGATGACAAAAAATATGCACAGAGCGCATTTCAGTTTGTATGAGGAGGGTGTTTTTGAAAAGATTTGTCCTGATAGCTTCATCCTGGCTGGTTCAACCCATGGAGCAGTTCAAAGCTGGATTAATTTCAAATGAAGCTAAACTGGAAGATGTGTTCCAGCCATTACTGGACATGCAGTCCCCTGCTCCAGACAGAGCTAGCACAAAGTGAAGCATCCTGAAAAGCTCACAGCTTGGTCGCACAGCAAGATTCACAGCGCAGACCCGCTCCCGCTGCACCCCACTACGGCATAACACAGACCTCCCCAAAACTGACGGTCTGACTAACAAACCTGTCAGGAAATCAACGGAGATCCTGAAACAACACCACGAACATCACAAGCCCGGCTCATCCGTGACTCCTTATTTCTGATTTCCCTCCTCACTCCAGCCTTCTCGATTATTGGAGCACTTGCACTAAACGAAGCGCAAATCCTGCGGGACGGGTGTTCCCCCCCCGCGGGGTGGGGGGAACCCAAAAAGCACGGACCCCAAAAAGCACGGACCAGGAGCACAGCGGCTCCAGCCTTCGCACCCTCCTCCCATCACCACCGGGCTCTTCCTAGACCCGCTCCGCTCGGCCGCTGCAGAAGCAGGGAGCGCACAGCGGGGCGGGATAAGCCCGGGGAAAAGCGGCTCCCCAGGGAAAAGGCTGTCCCGGCCGGCCGAGCCCCGTGTGCCAGCCCGGGATGCCCTTCAGCCAGCGCCGGGTCCAGGGAAACGGGACCTGGAGCTGCGGAGCGGGGCCCGCTCCTCCGGTCAGCGCTGACCGTGGGTCCGGCCGGGGCTGTCCACGGGCCGGAGGAGCCACCGCCTCCCCGGGCCGCTCCCTCCGTGCCCCGCTCCCTCCGTGCCCCGCTCCCTCCGTGCCCCGCTCCCTCCGTGCCCCGCTCCAGCAGCGCCACCTCGGGGCCGGCGGCGGCACCGCGCCCGAGACGATTCCCGAAGGGAAAGGACGAGCAGGGACAGGGCAGGTCCCCGAGACGGATGCAGCGAGAGGATTAGCTTTCGTTTGAGTACGACTTCGTAGAGAACGTTCACAGAACAACGTCATATAGAAGTGAAAAATGGGAAATAAAGTAAAACGCAACAGCTGTTTAGCACCTGCCAGCTTCCAGCAGATACTTTTTCCTTCATTGCTGTCACCCCAGCCCAGGAAAACAGCAAACATGCAATGCTGCCACAGGTGATCCTGTCACTGACAGCACCCAACAGAGAGAAGGAAACCAAAATGCCTCGGGTTGCAGTGCCTTGCAAAAGTAACAAGGGAGAGGGCTGTGTGGGAATGGCTTTAGAGAAAAATGGACAAGCCAGGAAAGGGACATATAAACACTTTTGTGAGCCTGAGCCAGGCCTGTAGGCTTTGCCCTTGAAAAAGGGATAAGAAGAACAGTTGCTGCAGCCTAACAAGAAAAGAAGGGACAAGAGCTGAAGGTGATAGGAGAATGCCAAGGGACTCTGAAGCCTATGAAAAGTAGAAAAGTCTTAACAGAGAAATGTTTGACTCGTGCCAAGAAGGCTTCTACCAATGATAAGTTGTGTCATGGCATGCAGGGAGAGAGAAAATTGTATACTAGGGTGAGAAGACAACAATAAAATGTCACTTGCTTGTTTCATATCAAAACATGAAGAGTCCAGTTCTTTACAGAGCTGCTCCTTGCACAGGAATCTACACCACAGGGAGTGCTCTGCTATGAGAACAAGTGAACACAGTTCAACCAGACCAGCTACTTCACCACCTTTGGATGATCAACACCATGTAGGCAAGAAAAGACTACCATTTGAAGAATGCATAGAAGTAGCTAATTCATGGTGATGGCTGCAGTAGTGATGGCTTGGGTGGGCTCTGTACTTCACATGTTTCTGTTGGCTCTCTCTATCCAGTCTAGAAAGGATGAAGACAGCCTGATTCTAAAACTGCAAACCAAAGGTGACAACTACAAGGGGGGCACACGGAGGCCAGGCTGGGACCTGAGTGGTAGGAAAGCCTTTCCATAGAAAAACAGGTCTCCAACTCAGGACAAGCAATGCCAGTCAAAGTCACTCTTGGGTGGGGGGGAAAGGCAAACGTATTTGGTGTGCACCAGGACATTGCTCTGAGAGACAAGTGAAATGATCCTTCTGCTGTATTCATTGCTAGTAAGGCATCAGGCTTGAGTGCAGCACCTGGGTCTGGGCACGTGTCAAGAATGTTGTTAGTGGGAAAGAGCAGCAGGGAGCAAAGAGAGCCATCAGAGGGTTGGAAAACACAGCCTACCATGAGAGATCAAAAGAACTGCAACTGTTTTATCTCCAGTGGGGATGACTGAGGAGGAGTAGGGCCACCGTTTTCAAAGCAAAGGAGTAATTTGTTCTGCCTGCCCATTGTGAACAAGAAGTAATAGATTTAAATTGTAGCAAACTTTTCTAGTGATAAGCACAGGGAGACAATGAAACATAGTGCCTGGAGAGCCTGTGATGTATTTGGCACTAAAGAACAAATTAAACATGTTTTGAGAAGGATATAGAAATATCAGAATTCTTACTGGGGATGACAAAGAAAAATATATTTTAATTATGTTTTTTTATGAGAGGAAAACAACTTTTTACTTGAAATACAATTAGGTTTCAAAAAAGGAACTATTTCCATTCTTTAAGCTAGCTCACAGAATGAACTGAAAAACCATGAGTACTGCTGTATCTCAGCCCCCTTTCAACAAAATGGGGGTAGCAACACACAATTTATGACATTGTAGTCTATAATGCATTATTGCAACCTTGTGGGTGTTGGGAAAGGTGGTGATATACAAATATAAAACATCTCCAGACACCCTCAGGTTTTTTTTTTTTTTTCCCCATACTTGCGCTGCTTTAAATGCTGTAATTTGTTTTCCTTTCTTCTCTAAGAGTTCATAATACACTGGGATCTCTCCTGGTAAGTGAAGTACACCTCTTCCTAAAGAGGAGCAAACCAGAGCTTATGTGCTTTAATAGAACACAGCAGTTGAGAAATATTTCTAGATTAAAAACCCACAAACCCTAACCGTTAAATGCCATACTACAAGTTCCTTTTATTTTGTAAATTGTATCAGAAGAAATTTCTAATTCAGAAACGGTGATCCTTCCACTTAGGCATGTTAAAACACCTACTGAACAAAATCTACTTTCCCAAAACAATTAGTGAACATGTACAGCCAGCACTAATCGTGACTATCAAATCAAAGCAGAGCTGAAACAACCCATTACTACTTCCCTTCCAAAATGCAGCAATAGGACTAGATTCACCAGAACTTGAAAATATTTGTTGTTAATAAAGTTTATATTTAAAGAAACACAATTCAAGTGAATTCAGGCTGTATAACCCAAACAGATAACTGCAGATCCACTAAACACATTGATCCCAAGATAAAACCATCTTTTGCAGCCTTGTTCAGAAAATTATTTCTAATCATCTTATTATAAATACTTTTTTTATGGCAGATTTCTGCCATGATTTCCCAAATAAACCTTGCCTCTTCTTGCCACACCAGTGTCCTGCTCTCCTGTCATCTTGGCAGCCATCTCTCCAAGAATCCACAGCAAACTTCCAGAACCCAACTCCCCTGTGGTACCAGCACTGTGGCTGGTATGATGGTGCAGGGGCAGCGTTCAGGATGGAAATTCTGCATGAGGACAGCAATAGTAACAGTGCTGAAGATGGCAATACAGCCGTGGCACACATCCATGCAAGGCCTGTCAAAAAACATTGGGAAGTTCTCTCCTTGATCCTCAGCAGAAGCTTAATCCTCATTCCTGTTTGCTCCATAAAACAACATTTCATGCCCAGATCTGACATCCATTTTACCTGAGCATCGGTATAAATGTCTCACTGAAGTGACTGGGATTATTTACATACACCTTGTTCCTCATGTGTGTACCTATATTTAAATATTTAAGAAAACCATCCTGGAAAAGTGATTTGAAAAGTAATTTCCTCTTGGCATAGCAGCTGCTGAGATGATTAAGTCACTACTTATACAGTACTTTCTAAGTTCTCCAGCTCTCTAGAGACCTCTTACATTTGGCCTTGTTTATAGAAGTGCAAAATACTTAATTCCCTTCTAGCTTCAGTTAAAAGTTGGCATCAACACACCTTAAAAAGAATTATTACTCTTACAAAGACAATATATCAAAACTGCTGCTATGTTCCACTGCTCCTTTTTTTCTGCACTGCTTTTAAACTGATTACTTGTCATTTATCAAAACTCTAGATGTGGCCCTCAGGGACATTGCTTAGTAGTTAAACTTGGCAGTGCTGGGTTAATGGTTGGACTCAATGATATCAAATATTTTTTCCAACCAAAATGATTCTATGAAAAGTATAACAAAGCACACTTAAACTTATTTAAAATATTTTAATAACTATAGTTCAACATAGGAGTTGCTCTACTTTGCTTTATATCAATGTTTAAAGATGCAGGGAAAATTTTGTCAAAGATGTGACAAGCAATTAAATGCTTATAACACCCAGGATGTAAAAAAGAGTGAGTTTACCCTCACTTGTGCTTACCAAAAGTCTTCTCTACAAAATATATCACGTGGCTTTTGGCTATTAAGAAAAAAAAAAAAATCACAATGATAAGCAGAGATTGAGAGAGACGATCAGATAGATTACTAGCAGGGCTGCTCAATGGTCCTATACATTATTTTTGTAGAGAGCTGCAGAAAGCAAAGACTAAGATTTCAAGTGGAAGCAGTGTCACTGTCATCTGTACTTGGGAAAATGTTTTGAAGTTCTTCAAGACCTTTCAGTGGGAATATTTGTGAGAGTCAAGAGTCAGTTCTCAGGTAATACAGTTTATTGAATCAGCTGCAGAAGGGTGAAAAAGCAAAATACAAAAAGGAGAAAATTAAATAGGTTAAATATAAGGCGTTAATTACAACAATCCACAATTTTAAATACTTGACTTGGCAGTCATAATAATGCTATTACAAATTAGATGTGTTTGGACAGTATAGACAGATACATATATTTTTCTCATTAATGAGTGTCTATAGAAACACTGAGCAATATACGATTTTCAAAAATATTTAAACCATAAGTAATCTTAGGTCTTTCTATTTTATTATGAAAAATACTTCTCTTTTGAACAATGGTACGTTGGATTTATTAATGCTAACTACTTGCTAAATATTCACCATTTTCAAAGCTGAAAATTATTCCAAAGCAATAGATTGGTTTATTTTTCAGCTACACATATTAGAGCAAGAAGACCCTCATTGAAACAGGTTCTTAATCTGTATTAAATTGAAAAACCGTCCGCAAAGAGCATGCAAAAGACAGGGCTATTGATGTCAGTATGAAACAGAGGTTAAAATCCCATTGTCCCAAACTTGTTCACAAGAGAAGGGGTTTGGTCCAATTAGTGCAAGATGAAGATGACTAGAAGCACAGGAATGTAATGACACAAGCACACTTAAAAAGCACTTCAAGTGAGACTCTGGGTTTTCAAGACACACATGCATCAAACTTGATTCAACTGAATTACTCTTCTAAAAATGCTCTCTATGTTTATGATGCTAGAAACATTCAGATCCAATGAAGTTAAAGAGAACTGATGGAAGCTGCAGGATACCTAATGAACTGACAGAAGCTATTGTTCCACTAAACCAACGTGCCATAATTCAAGACTAACGCCATCTACTTGCTATAATTTCAGTGGTGGTTTAAACTATATTGTTTATAGCACAGAATGAATAGTTTCTCTATTGAGGTACAGGGTTTTTTTTTTTAATGGAATGTGCTTGAACAGCTACAGAGAAGCTACTGAACATCCCATCCAGCCTGAACTGTCTGTAGGTCAGGAACTTCCTTGAGGCAAAGATAGAGATTACATAGGTCTCAGTCTTCTGTGCTTCAAAAATGTGTCCACTAACCTTGCTGTCAGACTGTCTGAAGAATGCAGCATGATGATGCAAAATAAACTGTGCATAGTTTCACCCCGAAATTCAGGCTTAGCTGTGAGGCAGAACAGATGACTTTTGGAAGCAGGATTAGATAAATTACTTAAGCAAGATCAGATTCCTTAGAAAAGATACTGGGGTTAAGACAGAAGAATTCTGCAATAGCAGAAATAGACATGCACAGTGTCAAGTCAGTACTAGAACTTGCAGAAAAGGTGAAAAATCAGGGGTTTTTCTCTCAAAAACATCCATGCAGATTTAGGAAATAATGATTAATTTTAGTAAATAAGTATCAATACCTTTGGATAGAAAGGAGACTTAAACTGCAAAACATGCTCTTTTCTTTCTGAGAAGTTCAAGACATCCAATGCTATAACACCTGCCACCCACCCCACAGCATATTAGATATTTTAGATGAGAGAAGGAAGATTTTAGGATGCACAGTTCTATAATGTTTGTGCAAAACCAGGAGAGAACTGTAGTTCCTTTTCAATATATCAAGGCATTAAGATGGAGCACTAAGAATGTGATGGCTACCTTGTATTTCACAGCACTTTTACTTGGGAGCTGCTCTGCTGGGAGCCTTGCAAGTGTGGGTTATCACTGCATTCAGAATCTGCCCAACACAAACGTAAATGCACTTACAATTTAAGTTTAGCCAGCAGACTATGTTTCATGCACAAGTACCATGGACTAAGTTTGGAGGAAGAAATTGATAACTGAAAGGAAAAAGGGCCAAATTTCAGAAGACAGTTAAAGATTAGGTTAGGTTGTTCATAAGAACACTGAAAGGAAGTAAATGTGTCATAAATAAGAACTAAAATGCAGTTTATTAGAGAATATCAATTGTTTTGTACACTAAATTTATTACAAATACTTCAAGACAAATTCTATTTTGTCTTACAGCAACATATAACCCGGGATATGTGCAGCTTCCCTGGAAGCATATCTGCACATAATTTTATCCAGAGAAGCTAGCTCACAAGATTTCTGCTGCTTTTAGCTGCTAAAAATTGGGAGCATGGAATATTATTGTCTTAGTGATGAAAAAATTGTATAGGAAGCCCACTTTTACTCAATCTGTATTTCAGTTTGTATTTTAGCTCAAGTTGGAGACACCACATTGTTCTAAGTTAAAGAATAGCACTGCTCCAGGTATTTCAAGCCCTCCTACTGCATGGTTCAGCACCCTGAAGCAGATGCCACTGGTTCCAAAGAATTGATGCTTTTAAACTAAGAAACATCTAGTTTTATTATTCAATTAACTGAACTCCAGGGATACACTTGGCTGTCTATAAATACCAATGTGCTGTCACAGCTCAGGGCTCCCAACTGTTGACATTAAAAAGGGGGATATAATTTATTTCATTCTCATAACCTGTAATTTAAGTGCTTTAGAGAATGGACTATACAAGGAAGTTCAGCATCAGCCTAATTTCATGTTTTCCAAAGAGGAATCACTTGAAATTATAGAGCCATTTCTAGTTTCATTCCAAAGTTACGTTCCTGGTGTGCCCAGAAGGACTCACTCCTCAGAAAGGAAGCAGCTCTGGGGGCAGGAAGGACAGGGAAGATGATACAAACAATGGAATACTTCAGACCAAAGAGAAATAGCTTTTTGTGGAAATAGCCACATTAAGCAGCTATAACCCATTATGTAAGACAGGGAAATGGAAAGGAAAAGAGACTGATTCCTCCAACAAGGTGAAGCTTGGTTCAGCTAAAACAATTTATGGGCATGTAGTGAGGCAGAACAGTAGCAAAAGCAACAGGCTGCACTAGGTTAAGGTATTTCTGCTAAAATACTTCCATGATTTAATTTGATAAATAAGAAGTAAGAGGGAAGTGAAGAAACTGCTCATGAAGGAAATTTAGAATGCCTGAGATATGGAAGCAGGTATTGAGCTTGTTAACAGGAAAGAAAGCTGTTAGTAAAACAATTTTCACTCCTTCACAACCTGAATACTTTCTTCCTCAATCTAAATATTCAGTCTTGAAGAAACAGAAAGAAAAGCTCCAAATAAGAGAACAGTTAAATAATTGACAATTAGAGTTGTTTTCACATTCACAGCACTGTTTTACTCAAGAGCAATAAAATTGCAAAATAGAATTTTTCTTAGCTCAACAAACCCTGTAAAGATGATGTAAGGAGAATTTATGAACATGCTTTTGAAGAAAGGCATCCCAATCTGGTTTTGAATGTCCATGTTGATCAAGGAGTTAAACAGCTGGAAAATAGGCAATGCACAAAAAATTCTTCACTATAAAACCAGTTGTTTACATGGGTTTCACTTATTTGTGGAGAGTGAAGTGTCTGGGGAGACCTTTTTACCCAAGAATTTTCCAGACCATGTTCAAAATAAACTGATGCATAGACAAGAAAGAATTTAGAAGTAGAAGACAGATTTTATTGACTGAAGGCCTGGGATAAATCCTGACAATACTCACTCTCCAAACTTACACAAGGTTGCAGTTGTGAAGTGATTGCATTAGTAAAACAAATTCAAAATTACTGCAAATTCAGAAAAATAAACTTCAGGAAGCTGGTTAATTAAGCACACACTGTTGCCCCTTCACCTTGGGCCAAACCACCACAGTATGTTAACCCCTTCAAATGGCCACTGCAAAAAACAACACTGAATATTTCTTCGGCAAGATAATATTTCTCTGCTAAAAATATAAGATTGTGGTGCTCTGAATGTACTAGGGACGAAGAGGTGTAGTTCAGAAATCCCAGCCTGCCTTTTACTCAATCCTGTGTTTAATGAGCTGTCTCTCTTGCCTCTCAACCTGCACCTAGAAATGCCTTGGACTCTACATCAGGCAGCAGCAGGGCAATCTCTCATCTCCTGAGCTGGCTTTTCCACAGCTCTTCTCCACAAAGACCACACTACCACAGGCAGTAGTTTCTAGTGTTTCACTTTACTTACTGCTAAAAGAACCTAATTTCATAAAGACAACCTGGTTTTGTATGCCTAATAATTTCAAACACTTCCCATCTGGGTCCCAGATGTCAGTCCAGCAAGAATTAGGCAACTCAACAACTGATCTAAGGAATAATTGTTTTATCATTTTAATCTCAGCATTTTCACAAAAAAAAAACCCATGTTGCTCTAGAGCCTCTTTCCCCTTCTCTCCCAAATTTCTTTTAGTAAATCAAAGGGTATTTTAGTTCATCCCCAATATGGAATGGCAGGAGTAGAATATGAACATTTTGTTCTAATCCACTACTAGAAACTAAAATTGCAAGTCACACATTATTCTAGTATCATTGAAGCTTTTAACTGCAATAGAGGCTAATTCTGGTCTCTGTGTTTCTTCTTCCAAGGGATGGAGATATTTCTCTTGTGACAAGCAAGGAGGAAAAACGATAACTCTGCTTTCTTTGTCAGCAGTCACATTTTTTACTGGACAGCCACTTCCCTGCTCCCCAGCATGGAAAGACAACAAACCACCTGCAACACTGTTTACAGACACCAGCAGCATAATTTTGTTTATGCCTGGACTTAAAAGCTGCAGCAACATGAAGCTACTAATTTTTCTATTAACAGGAAGAACATCTAAATCCAAAGTCCCCATCAGAGAGATGCACTTTATCTCCTGCCTATAACCTTTCTTACAGACAGCAGTGGACAAGTTGTGTATGTTTAATGACTGCTGTAAATCTCAGCTAGTGCAAGTCATTTCTCCTCAGAGAGCTTGGGTGTCTCCTGTAGCAAGCCAGCAACATCATTTGTGTTCTGTGTCAGACACTAAGAGTGGTGTTCAGCATCAGAGGGACTCTGAGACAAGGCTGAGTTGAAAAGTGCACAAACTCCTTTTTCAGTGCTGAAAAACATTAGGTCTTGCAGTTGACTCTTGGAACGGTTTCCTTTTTCCACCCAGCTGATGCAGGGACCGTGAAATATGGGCACACACACAGATCAACCTTCTGTAATGGGAATGGAGCCCTTTAAAAATCTGCAGGCCACCGAGTTTTGAGGGGAGTTAATTCTGCAGAGTTTCCAGCCTCCCTACTCCCTCTTCCTCCAATCAAATTCTTGTCTCTATGCCCAAAGTGGTTTCTCTCTTTACAGAAAAACTTCCATTTCTTTTGCTCTAATTAAGATTTCTAGCCTTTAGGTAATTCTTAACGTGTGAGAGTATTGATTCCTTTTCAGAGGTGTGGTAAGCACCAAGACATCTTCTAGGTGTTACAAGTCTCCATGAAGCTCTGAAACATGTCCCAAGTAAAAAAAATTATAAAAAAACCAAATCCATCAATATCTCCACAGGACATATCCTGGGCGTGAAAGAATCTACTTACTTATCTTTTGAAGTTATTTGATTTTCAAATGGTCCACAGAGAATCTAATGCTGGTAATTTTTCCCAACTATGTGCAAGAGCCAAGAAACAGCCAACAGTGCAGTTAGATTATTCTGACAGATTTCCCCAGGGATCTGGAAAGCTTCTGCCCTCCTTGAAACTGCTTGAGGAACCAGTCCATACTCCACACACACATTTTGTGCAGGACCAGTAAAGGAGAACTTGACATTCAAATCCAAAGCAGAAATTCTCAGATCATTCTGCTCCACCCAATTTGAACATAAAGCACAGTGCTGAAGTACTCTAAACAGAATCTGGACTACCCTCTGGTGAGAACTTTCATGTCAGCTGGTTGTGGCTCTGCTGGCTCACACTCAGCACAGCCAACCATCATTATGATTTTGGGCAGAGCAGGAGTATTCAGCAACTGAACGTGGTCACATTGTTCTTCAGACCCACACAAACTTCAGCAGGCAAAATCTCTTCAGGAATTTTCTTTAAAAATAGCTCTCTCTAACTATGAGATTAGTGTGACTTCTGAGCTTTGAGCTCAAGTTCTACCTGTCTTCTCAGGTGGAAGCAGCACATTCTAAAAATAAAAACATCTAACACAGGCACCCCAGTATATTTAAGAATTCCCCTTCTCCTCATCTATTCTCCATTCTCCAAATGCCAACAATTCTTTCTGCTTCACTTCATTCCAAGCATTTTCATACAGAAACACATGCTGTATTCCTCAACCTTTTCAGAGATTGCTCTCAGTTGTGTTTTATTTCTTATGCTTTTAAATACAGTTTTCCTTAAATTCAGTACAAAGATTTTGAGAAGCCTTCTGGTCTTAGAGAGGGCATTAGATACTTTTTTCAAGCTTTAAGATCTACACTGTTGAATAAATTTAGCTCTTCATATTCCAAAATGACAAGGGTAAGTGAAGTTACATCATGTGAATTATGAAGTGATAATGTCTTTAGTTCTGCCCCAATCAGAAATGTAACTGTTTCAAGCTTGAAATAATCATGTTCAAACATATTCAGATTATAATTACTTTTCTTCTGATAATGATACCCCGTCTGATTGGATGATTACCTATTTGACTTTGATAAGTCTCAAGGTCAAAGATAATTACAGACATCTGTTTTCTAAGAAAAAATAAACTCTTGAAAAATAATATTTAAAGTGACATCTGCAAATAAGCATTTTAGAAGCATGCCGTTAATGCAAGAGTCACAGGCAAGTAAATAAAACAAATTTTAAATCTGCCAAGTGTTCACACTTCATTTGTAAACGTGCAAATTTCCTTTTGTTACTTACATAAGCATAAATAACTTCAATCTGATCAGAGCATTTTAAAGTAAATGTTAAGCATAAAAATAAACTAAACTCTAGTAATGCATATTCCATATATTTTAAACTATTCCTGCAGGCAACATCTGTCTGAAAAAGAAAGTTGTTTGTTTAACCATGAAGTGGGTAGCAGATTATGTACCCTACCTGTTGCTCTCTCCAAGGCAAGAGGGAATTGTATTCTGTGAAAATAAGGCAAAGTACTTCAGTTCCTAGCACGCAGTGATCAGAATGGACTCCTTTCCTTTTAGCTTTCATGCCCTCCAGTGTCCTGAGGCACAGTTAGAACCAAGGCTATGGAATACTGAAGCATTAATTACTGGCAAACAAACAAATCTGGAGCCAAAGGCACCTGCATTTGTTTCTGGAGGAGGAAGAGGCAGAAGAGATACAGGACTTCAGTTTCCCATAAAACAAATGTAGCTCACTTGGATGTTTTGCCTTGTACCCTTTACAGCAGTTTTCTCTTCAGTTAAGTGAGCAAAAAAATGCTGTCAAACCAAGATACTCTGCCCAAATTAATGACAACTTCTCTAGCCCCAGTCTTAACCCATTCCTCCTGCTTCTTCTGCGCCAACAAAATTCCGTAGTTCCAACAGCTCTTCTCCACTGCAGAGACTCAAATAGAGACTATAAAAGAAACATCCACACTCCTAGCTCATCTACAGGAATGTAGATTTAAATTTATATTTTTTAAAGGTCAACAGTTATACTTGAGAACTTTCTGGATGCTTCCGAGTGATGCAGATCTAATTTATGTAGTTCAACAAAAAACAGAAATCGCCATAATCTACTAAAGCAATCTTCTGATAAAACAAACATTGTCCTCCTGTTCTTTGTAATACCAAGCCATAACAGGATCAGCTTCAATATAATTACTTCAAATATTCTGTTAGATCAGTACACACAACCACCCATTTATGGTGATCTGTAACCTTCCCAGTTTCATGCAAGTTCACCTAGCAGTCAATTCCTAAATTCTTTAGCTTAGAATATGACTAGTGTAAAGAAATCAAGATACTGGTAACTTATCTTAGGGAAGTCATCATCAACATTAGATTCAGGATGCAGTCAGCTAGCCCACGCATTTGGAAAAGCAGCTGAATGGGTTTATATTTTGTGCACCGAAACATTAAATCAATAAAGATCAGGGATCTGAAAACTTAGAGAACTCTATTCTCCAGAAGAATAAGCACATAGCTCAATTTTAAAGTACCAAAAAAGGTCCCGATCTAAAGTTATGAAAACAGAAAATATGGAGAGGTAGGTGGGTTTTTCTACATTCCTTGAAAACCTAAGAACCCTGACAGTCACACAATAGTGGCTAGGTCCTTTTGAGATAAAATCTGATTTACAGGATTGTGCTATAAGTCATAATTATTATGGTAGACACCTTTTTGAAAGAAAGTCTGCTTTCAATTGCCAAGGAAATGAGATGCTGAAGACAATTGCATCCAAACTTTGCTAATCAAAAATTGAAATCTTCACCAGAAAATTGTAAGTTGTTTTTTAAACATGTGCAAGTGAGTATTCAACAAGCACTGGAAAGGAAGAGCAACTGAACCTCAAATGAGAACAGACATGTCCAATAGGACAAATTAACTCCAACAGAAATTGGTATTGTTCAAATATAAAATAACAAACAGTTCTCCAGAGAAGGGTAAACAGTCTAAACAGATGAGCCAGAGACCTCATTGGAGAAGAGATACTCCCAAATGAGAAAGGGAAAAGAGCACCAGACCTTGCCTAGACATTTTCATCAGTG
Source organism: Cinclus cinclus (assembly GCF_963662255.1). Classification (NCBI taxonomy): domain Eukaryota; kingdom Metazoa; phylum Chordata; class Aves; order Passeriformes; family Cinclidae; genus Cinclus; species Cinclus cinclus. Next base: position 64,015,100 of record NC_085050.1, on the reverse strand, counting down.
ATACAGTTTGAATTTGTCTTCTGATTTCCTTATGTCTGCATCTCCAAGAGGCATTCCTCTTTCTCTGCTTCTACAGTAACACAGACTAAAAGAAAATGTCTCCCTGAACGCAGGGCCTCTTACAAATTAAAGGAACATGTGAAGAAAAAAAGCACACTGACATTTTAGTTTCTCATATGTACTAGCTCTTAAGGACTTGAACATGCACTCTGCAGTGCATGTAAAAGACATCATCCTTCCAGCCATGATACCCAAATTAGAGGAGTGTAACAAATGCAGAGCTCCAAGCTGTGTGTATAATAACCAGGCTGTAACAATAGACACCAAGTATTTTAATTGGCAATAAGCCAACACATACTTACAATATGTTTAGGAACGTTTTGAACTTGAAGTAAAAAAATCTCTGGCAATGAACAACAAACGGCAAATTCTTGTTTGTGATATAGATGCCTGTTGCAGTAATCTCACAAAAGGGAAGCTGCAATTCAAGTACATTTAACTGCAGTTGTGACTCCTATCGATATTTTTATTGATATAGGAGACCCAGGTATAAAATGACCCCAAGGTAAGTCTCTCAGTGGCATTGAACCTATGGGTGAAGTCAAAGTGCCACTCAAAAAGCAATCGTTATATTACCCAACCAAACATTAATTCACCTCATGAATATTCGATTTACTTTCTTCCATAAGCAGCCTAAGAAAAGACAAGGTTCCTGGAATCCTCAAAGATAATTCAGGAGAACACATTCTTCTCTCACAACACAACTGACAGGAAAAGAATTTTCATTTCTCTGATTATTGCAGAAGACCTTGTCTGACTCCCTGGATTGTGAAATCTTAAGGCAGTGTTAGCAGCAAAGAGGTATCACTCCATCTACAACCTTGCATGACAGGTTACATGATTTTTTGAGCCCTCTTTGCATTCCTTCCTCTTCTTTCACCACCTACTGCTCTTCAGGAACAGAAGGTGCCACACATGTA